>NC_083281.1:66908818-67028818 GCF_963506605.1 Zootoca vivipara
ACAAATGTTTTGAAAAGGGCAACCAGAATGATCAAGGGACTGAAGGAACTCCCCAGTGAGGAAAGGTTGCAACATTTGAGGCTTTCTAGTTAAGGAATTAGGTAAGTATGGGGGTGGGGGTGTCATGATCCAGGTGTGTAAAATTATGTGTGGTGTGGAGAAAGGGGATAGAGTGAGGTTTTCCTCCCTCTCACTTCTAAAACCTGAAGGCGCCCAATGCAGCTAGATGGTGGGTGAATCAGGACAGACAAAAGGAAGCACTACTTCATCACACTGTGTAATTAAACAGTGGAACTCGCTGCCTCATGATATATGGTCACAGACAGCTTTAAAAGGCATCCAGGCAAATTCCCAGAGGATGAGGCTATCCATGGCTATTAGTCATGATGGCCATATATTGCCTCCAATATCTGAGGTAGTACCACATGCTGATGGTCACAAGTGGGCTGCCATACTTGTGCCCAGCTTGTGGGCCTCCAACACTCCTCTGCTGGACCAGGGTGAGAACAGGAAGCAGGACTAGATAGGCCTTTGGTTGGGCTTTTCATATGATGCTCCATGCCCCATCTCAAACACTGGCTCCCCACAGTTCTCTAGCTTTTGCTGATCCTGAAAAGTTGAACCCATGTCCACCTTCCAAAACCCACACCTCTAAATTGCCTCTTCTCTGTGGAATTTGCAAGCCATTCTGCCCCCCCCAACACCACCAAACAAAAGTCACATCCTCTTTCAACAAAAGCAGCCTTATAATAATCCACAGACCAAGGCAGAGCAGGCCTGGTTCATTGCCCCCAAGGGCAGTCTTGTGACATTCTGTTGGCAGCTAATGCTGAAATGATTTTTATGTGGGCAGGAGAGTAAAATAACTGCTCTTTCTCCCTTCTTGTTGCTGCCACTGTAAGATTTTATTCCTTGCCATGGGCAGGTTAATGGGGTTTTGTAACAGGGACGTGATTTGATCCCCCCTCTGGTCTCGGTTTCCATAAAGCCTCCCCCCTTTCTTATCCTCCATCCTTTTCCTTGTATAGAATCGGGAGGAATGGCTCTAAAACTTGTATTAATGAAACATTTTCAATTGGTTAGACTAAATGAGGTTCGATTATGAGGGAGAGGGAAAGGGTATCCCCACAATCTGGCTCTGTATGTGTGTTTGTGGGGTGAGGGAGTTCAGCCACTTACTCCATGTGGTGTGAAGGTGCTTGCACTCTCCCCAACCCCTCTTATCATCCATTTTAAAGACTTGTGTGCCCTTGGCAGAGTGGGAGCGGATTGTGTGTGTGTGTGTCTGCCTGCCTTTGACCACTTGGTACAATGAACAGCACCTCACAAAAAAGATCTGTTTTCATTTCCCCCTTCCCAATGGGTGCAAACCTTAGCAATCAGCCTTAGCTGAGCAGAGGTGTCTTGGCTTCTTCCCCTCCTATTCCTTTCCCCCCTCCCTGCCTCACGCTCAGGAGTATAAGGATTTGTGGCTCTATTTCTGTAATGGCTGCTAGACTGTGTCACTTTCTTGCTGATCTTATTGCTCAATGCAGACAGTGAGGGCTGGAGGAAAGAGGGAGCAGACTCCTTTGCAGTTTGTGTGACAAAAGTGGATGGATAAGGAGAAGCAGGTTTTCCCCCCCCTCTCTCTGTGTGTGCAAAATCGGGGCATGTTGTATGCATATGCAATTTGTGATAGTGACACACTGCTCCTGTTTGTGCCTGTGTGATCTTGAATCAAACAGCACCTTGTAGATATTTTGATTGTTGATATGGGAAAGTTGATCCCAGTCTCAGCAAAACTGGAGTGTTAATCTTGGAACTGCTCTGCTGTTACCTTGAAAATAATCTAACGGGGGATAGTAGCCATTATGGAAGTAAGGAGTGTTTGATGTCCAGCTTCCAATTTAATGTATGAAGTGAGTTTAAGGGGGGGGAGAAGACTACTGTATTGTGGACAGGAATTGGCTATTGGGTTGCGGCACAGCACGTTACTTACAGTACAATCCAATGCATATTGGCTTGTAGGTAAGTCTCACTGTGTTCACTGGGGCTTACTCCATAGTAAGTGTGGTTAGGATTGAAGGCTTAACATAATCAAGTAATGTTCATCACAAATAAAAAAGATGCAAGGAACTTTATTGTAGACGTATTTTATAACCAATTCTGGCAGGGGAATATTAGAAATGAATGGAATAAAAGCTATCACAAGGATACAGTGTCTGTCTGTCAATCAGTCAGTGAATCATTCAGTCATTTGCTTCAAGCCAATGGTTTGGCACAAGGAGAAATAGGGCCCTGGATGACTAAAACTATCATAGTTGTTTTGTGATAGGTATTATGGAGGGAACTCAAAAGGCGTGGCCAGATAGAACACACACACACACACACACACACACACACACACACACACACACACACACGTGTGTGTGCATACCTGATACATCCATGTGGTTTACAGAGTTGTGCAAATTTTTATGCTGATTGGTACCATTTCAGGTGGTGGACTGGTAATTATTGCACTGATCCAGAAGAGAGAACATGGAACAACAGCTTGCTTGCTGAATAGTTGGTGCTTCTCTTGCTTGAGATATTTCACACTACCCTTCCCCAGTTTCTGTTTAATGCTGCAACTCTACATCAAGAAAGCTGTTCTGTGAGTGCAGCCTAAAAGCATGAAATTGGAAAATTTGGCATGGCCTAACAAGGGGCCAGTTGATGCTTGGGATTCCAAACGGTGAAAAATTTAATGGCCTGTGTTTGCTGAGAATATCTGCCCATTTTAGAGAGGCAGTGATGTTTACATTTGCACCTTGTGGCTTGTTACTTCCAAAGTACCTCCCTGTGATTTTCAGATGAAGGGCGGCATAGAAATTTAATAAATAATAACAATAATGTTTTTAAAAGAGATATGTACTGTTTGAAGATTTTGAAAAGGCACAGCAAACCAGTTGGCTGAGAAATCTTAAAACCTATGCATATATTACAGGGTGATCCTATTCATGTATACTCAGAAGTAAGCCCTATTGGGTTTAGTGGGACTTACTCCCAAGTAAATGTGTGCAGGACCATTTGGTTCAAATCCTAAGCACACAAATTAAGTTTTGTTGAACTCATTGGGGCTCAATGGATATGTATAGGAGTAGGACTGCATTCTTTATGATTTGCTAAGTGTGTTGGGTTGAAATCCTAAACACTTACTGGGGAGTAAATTCCATTGTTGAGTAAACCTGCATAGATTTTATGATGGATATTGCATGGGTAGCTGCCAAATGACATTTTATTTCAAATGAAAATGGAAGGCTAAAGGTTTTTGGTCTTTTTAAATGAATAATGCATTTTCTAAAAATTCAGAAATATATGTTCTACTCTGGATTTGTAACTGGTTTTTGCAATAAAGTTTATTGTATTTTTTTAAGTAACCTGTTTTATATTCGTAGCATTTGCACACTATATTGAATCCATAATAATATAAAAACTTTACCTAAAAGACCCTTTCACAATCTACGAAATCATTTTCCAGATCAAAACATATATTGTCCATTTGCTTCCCCCCACTTTCCAGATTAAATACATTTGTCTATGAGCTTTTTCCTCATTTTGCCCTCTTGAACATATTGTCAGAGTAGAAGGATATCATTGAAAACATGTTCTTTTGACATAATTTGAAAACTGGTGGGACAATGAAGGAAAGGCTCCTCATAAAAACTTTCCAGCAACTTCTGATAGTTCTGATCCTAATATTTTTTCTGTTTAAAATTAGGTATTCTTGGGTAAGAAAGGCAGTCTCTTGCATTTTCTTCTCCCCACTCTCAGATAACTGACTACAAATCTCATACTAAATTTAAATGATTATTAATTGTAGACACTGCCCGTTTTAGTGTCGAGGAGAAATGCCTAAATTTTTAAAGGATTTATGGCAGGGAAAATGTTCCTTGTATTTCTTCCTGCAGGGCGAGGACTCTTGCTATAAAATCTGTGTTTAAGGTATCATAAAAGCGAGACCTTCACATGAAACAGAAGTTTGAAGGTGTCTCTTACAGATTGATAGTATATTTTAACCTCTCAGCTGTGTGTCAGCTTAACAGTATGGTATTATGGACTTCTGCAATCCAGGACACACTCTTGCAAAGGAAGCCCCAGTAGTAATTGATACAAGAAATATTACAACCTCAAAGAGTGAGAGGATTGGGGGGGGGGAGAGTGAACTACAACAGTGTCAGGTGGATTGGGAGGGGGAATATTTGGAAGCCAAAGTTGTTCTCTGAGGGGGAGAAAGTACAAGGCTTGGGAGGTCATGACACTTGCTAGGTTGAGGGTATTTCATTAGAAGGATGGGTTCAGAAATACATTCTGAGATTGTAGCAAAGCAATCCCATTTCCCAGGAAGCCGTTTCAGGGTGGCAGAGATGCATGCTATCTTCTAATTCTTGTGATAAACATGTTTTATGAGCTCCTTTTAAATGTAGTTAGGTGTCCTCCCTCAAGCTGTTCTCTATTCTTTTGGTCTGTTTTCATCCTTGTAGTATGCATAATTTAGACAATTATTCTGTAACTGAAGCAAGTGACAGTGTTTGCAATCCAAAATGGTAATCGGAATTCCAGGTTTTGTCTGTTTTAAAACTTGGGATTCTCATCTTTTAAAAACATTGAGTGTTGTTAGATAGTCAGAAGGCAAATCGGAGATCCACACATGGACTAATGTTGACTGGATAATTCGTGACTTCATAGTGGAAATACTGATTCAACCACCTTCTTCTGTCTTTACATTTTTGTACATAAAAGGATAGATTATTTTTTGAGGGCTTGTCGCTCAGGTTATACAATCAAGTAGCTAGAACTTTTTTCCCCCTGTTAAAAAAAATACCCACCGAGTACATTTTAAGAACTTGGGAGCTAGCAATCTAATAGGTTGCCACAATCCATGTTTCCATGGAAATAATTGAGATGGAGAGGTAATAAATAAAGAGTTCTAAGGTCACAGGTCCTTCAACCTAAGACAGGCAGAAAATAGGTTTAAATTACAGAGATCTCTTCAAATAAATGCACACAGGCTTGTTTCCCCAGTTGAAATATTTTTTGGGGGGCTGTCAGTTTTTCAGTAGCATATAATCACTGTCATGATGACAGAGTTGGCTATTAGGACTCCCCCTTTTTGTAATCCCTCCACCCACCCACCCCAACCTCCTCTAACAGTTTTTCTTTAGACTGTGTGAACCCATTTCTATCTCAAAAGTTTAAGGATTAAATGATGACATCTGTGGTAAAAAGGATGCACCATTATGTGGGTGAAAATGCAGATTGTGTGGTAATAAAAAGCCATGAATCTGTGTGAATAGCAAATTTTAAAGATGCTGATGGCTCCTCTTTAGTTTTTTTAAATGGGGTGGAATTACTTAATCAGCCAAATGAGTGTTATGCTTTAAGTAAAAATTCATGAATAGGAACCCATTTTCTTCCCGTATGTTCAGTCTACTAAAAAAACATGTAGTAATTACTGTATCAGTATCCGTTCATTTAGACTGGTAGTGGTAGAACCATTTCCTTGATAAAGGGTTTAAACCTTATAATTAAATACGTTGATTCTGTTAACCATCCATTGATATTATAAATATAATGCAAGCAAGCATTGTGGTTGGCTGATAGAGTTATTTCCATTCAATCTAGTTTTGTTTAGGGGCGTATAAAGATGGCTTCGTAATCTCACTTCAAGCTTTGACTAAAGCCTGTCTGATTATCGTGTGAAAAGTTCACACAAATTTAGAGACCAGTTTAGATTTGCAATATGGTGAAGATACAAAACTGCGACACACACACACACACACACACACACACACACACACACACACACACTTTTAATTGTAGACAGCTTTTTTTTAAAGAATCCAGATGGTGAGCAAAGGTGACAAGTTAAATATGATATTAGCAATTTGTCTATTAAATGAACAGGATATAACTGACATCATTTGAAACTGATTCTGGGTGCTTATCATAGATGCATGGTGATCTCAAAATGTATCAGACTCTCTTAGGTAGGAGGCACTGCATAGGAAAAGCATATTTGCTAAATTTATGTCCCCCCCTCCCATTTTATGAAGAGGAACTTTGATCTGACTACCCAATGGCTTTTACTAAATTTATATCCCACGTTATTTTAGGTTATTATAGAACAGATAAATTAGAGAGTCCATTTTGTTTAGTGTTACATGTAATTTCAAAAATGTTCATGTGTACGGTTGGGGAGAGTCCTACATCGCTGTGTTAAGCAACCAGATTTCAAACCTGAAACCTGGTGGGTAACTTTGACAGCTCTGCAAATTGATGTCAGGCTGTGATGATATTTTTTGGATAAATGTGTTAGTCAGTGATCAAATTGTTTTGCAGTTGAAAAAAAGAGGATGCACTAATTAAGCTTATATTTGTTACCTTGCTTGAAGTTGGAGAATTGCTGTCACCTTTTTTTTTTTTTGCTTTTGCTTGGCAAAATATGCTGATAGAAACTTCTGATTCGTAACTTACCTACCTCATTTGTGTCAGTCAAAAACAAAAGAGCATGCACACATGCACACACCCCCTGCCACCAAACCAAGCAACGTAGGAGGCTCCCTACTTCATTATATGCAAAGTAAATAATAAAAAAATCTTCATCCTTTTCCTTGGCTCCAATTAGTTGATTACTGTGAATGCTCTCCTTTAAAGGAATGTTGTTTTACCTATCTGCTCATACAGAGGTTTGATTTTTAATGTCTTGTGAAAAGGATTTCTTTTTGTCTTGATTGATGTCAAGAATGAAAGCCTGATGGTAATATCCCTTTGAAAGCTATTGTATTGTCAGCTCTGGCTGACAGCGGGAGGCCCTCCTAGTGGTATAGATTAGCGCTGTAGAAACACTGACATTTTCTTTGTTATATTGCTGTTGTTCTGCTTGCAAAGTCAATTATACAATGTCGGAGCTCAGTTACAGAGTTGACTGTGGAAGTAACAATGTCTTTCATACTTGTTTTAAAGATATAATTTTCCCTTCTTCATTCTCTCCCCCCTCTTCCAACCTCCTCATTCCCTAACTGCTTCCCTTCCCAGCTGATAGCCAGGGATTTTTTGAAGGCAGTGGAATAGTATGATATGAAAATTACATTTTTGCATTGTATAGTCATCGCTGAGGTTTCCATGATCCTCCTTGGAAAAATAAAAAATAAAACATGTACAGATCATGCAATCATTGCGGTTCCTCCTTGTTGTGAATTCAGCAAATGAGATGGTGGGGCTCTTTTCTCCCTCCACCTCCCAGGCATCTGTTAAATTAAATTACCGATTATTTTCTAATCAGTATGGCACTGTTTTGGATGTGACAACAGTGGAGATGTGGAGCGGTTGTCTGAACCAGCATATTGTGATGGAAAGTGCATAGGCTGGGTAAGGATATGTAGCATCCATTGTCTTTTATTTTCCTTCCAGAGAGTCCAGTGAAGTTTCCCTGAGGAGCGCCAGAAAGGGAGGGGGGGGGGAGAGCATTTGCATAGCTTACTATCTTATTGGCTGAAATTCTTAACTTGTGTATGAAATGCTTTTAATTGTCATTTTACCTCAGATGGTTCCTGTTGGACCCAAATTGATAAATAGTGTGGGTGGAGGGGAGAAGCAGGAGTGGTTTTTAAAGGACAAGTTTTTGGAGTTGGTGTGAATTAATAAGCCAAATGGTAAATGTAACCCATTTTCTTTCTTGCTTCTTTTGGTGGCAAAAAAAGAAGGAAGGGAGTAGATGGTTAGCAAAGATGCAGTGGATTCATCACCCCTCCCCTGCCCCTCCCTCTAAAACATTTGTATATAATCAGGGAAGCAGATAGAACATCATTCATTACCAAATTGCCTTAAATAACAAGTATCCAGCGGAACAATCCCTCATTGGGAATGTTAATTGTGGGATTTCTAAATTACTGTTCTAATAGACAAAAGATTCCACAGTTACCAGTAATTTGTCAGGATTTATTTTGTTTCTCTTCAATAATTGAAAATTAATGTCTTGAAGTGAAAACAGATGTTCGAGCCATCTTCTCAATTGGGTATAAAAAAGGGAGGCTTTGTGGATGTACCGTGTTCGCAAGCTCAGTTGATACTGGGCTAATGAAGGGTTTGGTCTTGCCTGTTTGATGGATGGAATATAAGTTTAATTATCCTGTAAGTGAAATGAAAACTCCCGGGCGAATGGAAACTGCATCATTCAATTGTGCACTAATTCTTAGAGTTAATATACATACACGTTTGAAAATGGTTTGTTTTTCCATCCTTGCCAATGCACACAAAGTCAAAACTCAACTACAATATTCTACTCATCGATCTACTCAGTTGTGTCACTGTTCGACACAAGGAAGGTTGAACACAGAGTCTGGAAAGAATTGTTTTCACTTGGGCTACAGGTTTGCAAAGACCCATTTGCCTGGTTGGCTCTATAGTGAACAAGAATCCTTTCCAGGCAGCCAGTTGAAGCAGCACTTGCAATATGGTTCTTTGCTTTTGAGTTATCTGTGCATTATAAATTATTGGAGCACCTTCCCAATAAGGAAAATGATCAACTTTTTAGTTTAGGGGGCAAAATGACTAAGGGTGGTTTTAATAGAGGTTTACATTATTTTGCATGGTGTGTGTGTGGGGGGGGGGGAAATGGATAGAGATAAGTTTCTTTCCTATATCATCTTTCTAGAATTTGGGTCATCTGATGGAATTGAGTGGCAGGGGATACAAGGCAATGCTTTGTCACACAACTCACAAGTAGCTTGTACAGTGGTATCTCGGTTTAAGAACAGTCCTGTTTATGAACGATTCGGTTTATGAACTCCGCAGAACCGGAAGTAGTGTCCCGGTTTGCGAATTTTACCTTGGTCTAAGAACAGAATCCGAACAGTGGAAGGGCACCAGCGGTGGGAGGTCTCATTAGGGAAAGCGCACCTCAGTTTAAGAACAGTTTTGATTTACGAACGGACTTCTGGAACGGATTAAGTTCGTAAACTGAGCTACCACTGTATTGTAAATGCTTCAGGTTCATGGGAAGCGATTTATAAATGAAATTAATGAATAATAATAATTGATGGAACTCCCTGCCACATGAATGTGGAAATGGGCATGAGCATAGACAGAAGAGGTCTCTCAGTGGTAACTTGTCACGATGGCTATATGGAACATCCAGGTTTAGAGGTTGTACAGTGGTACCTCTACTTACGTTCACCTCCGGTTACGTATCTTTCGGGATATTTATGCGGCGAAACCCAGAAGTATTTTTCCGGGTTTTGCCACGCACGCATGCACAGAAGCGGTCCCTCCTGTTGCAGAAACCTCAGGATCCGACTGGAGATCCGGAATGGATCCTGTCCGCAACCGGAGGTAGCACTGTATATATCGAAATCTCACTTTCTGGAGAGTGGAAGCAAGGGAGCATAGCTGCCAAGTATCCCGTATCCACCGGGAAAACCCCTTTTTTCTTGCCGTTTCCCGGCGGTCTCCCGTTTGATGGAAAATCCCGGTACAGTATTGTCCCTTAAATTGGCTTCTGCCCGGCGACCATTTTTCTGGTGCCGCTTTGCCCTTCTATGGGCACCAGAAAATGGCGCTGCCGGCGCCAGAAGTCGCTTCCGCGCATGACCGGAAGTTGTGTGATGCGACTTCCAGTGGCGCTTTGCCCTTCTATGGGCATCAGAAAATGGCGACGCCGGCGCCGGAAGTCGCTTTTACGTGTTTCCGGTCATGCGCGGAAGCGACTTCCGGCGCCGGCGCCGCCATTTTCTGGTGCCCATAGAAGGGCGAAGCGCCACCTTCCGGTCATGCGTGCGCTGACGATCCCGGATCTTTACGACCCGGACTTGGCAGCTATGCAAGGGAGAGAGTCTTCATACCCTGGTTGTGGGCTTCCCAGAGACATCTGCTTTGCCACTGTGGGGATTCTGGATTAAATGGACCTTTTGATTCAGTGGGGCTCATCTTATGTCCTTATGATTAACTTACCGGTAGGAGTGTGGGCTAAAAATGATTACAGCAGCAATTCTTGCGGACTTCTATCCAACACTGAAATACACAATGCTGCAATGTGAGAGCGTAACCTGTTTATGAAGCAAGCGCCTAAAAGTTGAAGCAAAGCACATTGGACTTGAAGCTTTTTCTTTTCTTTAGGTGGGGTGAGGGGTGCAGCGGTTACATCTAATTGGCATCTCTAGCTTGGTCTGTAAAATGAAGATAATTTCAGTTTGTAGAGAGAATGGTTGGTGGCACTGTTAACTTTGAAAATAAATCTCAGCTTGGTTAAACTCTCAATACCCTTTACAGGCATTCAAAACATGGGTGCTGAAAATATGTGTGGCACTTCAGCATGCTTTAAAACATAGGGAATAAAGGTGTGTGTAGCTGTTGTCACCTTTGTCTCCTGACTTGCGTGCTTGTATTACAGCATCTGTAAAGGGCTCCTACTTCTCCATCTGCATGCACAGGAGTCCTTAACAGCCTTATAGCAGGGATAGGGAACCTGTAGCTTTCCATATGTTGTTGGACCACACCTCCCATCATTCCTGACTATGCTGCCTGGGGCTGACGGGATTTGGAGTCCAGTAACATCTGGAAGGCTACAAGCTCCCTTTCCCTATATTATACCGAATGTACCTAAGTCTGGGTGGGCAGAACTTCCCTCTCTTCTCTCCTACACAATTTGTTAACAGCATTTTCGGACACCTTGAAAGGGCTCTTCTGAACAAGAAGCCTTAAAATTCCTGCTTCACAGATCTGTGTCCAACCCACCATACTCTCCGCATCATAATGCTTGCTAAGCATGGATTTCCTAATGGATTAAAAATAGCTAGGTAAAAGATTGCTCTTCCGAACTCTTTGTTGACAAGCAGGTACTACTTCCTTCTGCTTCACAGAGATATGTCTTTAATACATGCTTTAACTGGCACAATTAAGCTTTGCAAATAATTCCTCTTAGGGGGTGAATACATACCTCTGGCACCTCTGGCATTTCCTGCTTCAACTGAGGAAAGGGAATCTGAGCAGTGTAAGCAGTTGGCTCAGTGATATCCTGTGCTGGCTGCAATCTTGGTTCTTTTTCTGACTTTTAGCCCCCAAGGGCTCTTATCCCTTTGAGGATGGAAGAGGGGGTGCTTCCTGCACACCCACCATAGTGCTGTGCTAGCACGGCATAGCTTTCCCCTTGGGTGTTTGCTGGTGAGAAAAGTTGATAGTAGGCTAGAGACCTTTATTTCCACTGTACAAGGCAGTGACTTCCATTTTGCCTACTTCCAGCTAGATAAGGAATGGGAGGGAACTTTTGTCCTGCAAAACTCAAAGAAGACTCATCCCTTAAAATTATTTGAAGAACAGGAATGAATGGGGGGATAGGGGAGGGAATTAAAAGACTCTGCCATCAATGTGTGTAATTCATTTTTAGTTTTATCCATGCGATGCAGGTATGCATTGCATGTAGCCCAGACATGCTTCAGCCCTGTCGAGCCAATTTCCCCAAAGGCATTTTAATATATGATCTCTTAGGACAACAGTCCTTGAACTTGAACATACAAAGTTAGACGGTCGGTTTTGTCTATCCCAGTATTACTGTTTTTTGATAGCAGTGGTCCAAGGCTTCCTGCAAAAATCTTTCCCAGCCTTCCTACCTGGATCCTTTTAAATATTTGTTTATTGTATTATATAGTGCCATCAGTGTGTGTGGTGATTTACAGCAGCGGTAGCAAAAATAGAGCCTTCCTGCTGCAGAACTGCAGCACCTGCCAGCCCAAGCCAGCATGAGCAGTGGCCAGGGATTATGAGAGTTGTAGTCCAGCAACATCCAGAGGGAATCACATTGGCTACCCCTCGCTTTACAGCACACAAGGGGACAGGTCTCTTTCACTTCCTCCCACTGTTAATGGGGTGCTGTGCAGCAGGAGGGCTCAGGCAGCCCACCTGTCCTCCTCTTAAGTTTTCCTGGCAACACAAAGGTAGGCTTTGCTTTTTCAAGCTCACTACTGTACTGCCTTCTCTAAAGATAAATGGAGCATATCTTCCCAGTTGCCTGATCAGTTATCTTCAGTGCATGGCTCAAGATTGGCCAGGGGTTGTGGTTTGAAATGTCCTCAGATTTCTCATTTGTTTTGGTGGTGGGTTTGTCCTCAGTTGCTGAGAGACTTTTTGATTCTGGAGTGACTATATGGGTTCTTAATCTGTGACACTGGGATGTGGGTGGCGCTGTAGTCTAAACCACAGAGCCTAGGGCTTGCCGATCAGAAGGTCAGTGAATCCCCGCGACGGGGTGAGCTTCCGTTGCTCGGTCCCTGCTCCTGCCAACCTAGCAGTTCGAAAGCATGTCAAAGTGCAAGTAGATAAATAGTTACCACTCCGGTGGGAAGGTAAACAGTGTTTCCGTGCACTGCTCTGGTTTGCCAGAAGCGGCTTCAGGCCCGTCCTAGCCATAGAGGCTAGTGGTGCGGAGAACCACGGCGCCGGGTGCTGGAGGGCGCTGGAAGGGCGCCAAGTGAGTGCAGGGTTCCGGCGATCTGGCCAGGACTGCGCTCCACGAGCTGAGAGGCTGCGCCGTGTCTCTCTCCTTCTCCGAGGACTCTGTGCTGTGCCTCCTTCTCGTTTCCCCAGCGCTGGGTTCCGCTCAGTCGAGCTTCGCCACCAGCGCGCACACAATGCCCAAGCAGCTCTTGCTGGTCCCGCGGTGCACGCGCTGGTGGCGAAGCTTGGCTGAGCGGAACCCAGCGCTGGGGAAACGAGAATGAGGCACAGCGCGGAGTCCTCGGAGGTGGCCTCCCGCTGCTGCGCAGTCCGCTTGGCACTCCCGGGCCCTTGGAGAGGCTCTGGAGGGGGGCGCTGGAGGGACCTTAGCGCCAGGGCACTGGATGGGCTTAAGATGGCCCTGAGCGGCTTAGTCATGCTGGCCACATGACCCGGAAGCTGTACGCCAGCTCCCTCGGCCAATAAAGCGAGATGAGGGCCGCAACCCCAGAGTTGTTTGTGACTGGACCTAATGGTCAGGGGTCCCTTTACCTTTAATTTGTGAAACTAGATACTTGCATGGCACTGTGGCTTTGGAAAAACTGCACTTGCCCTACATCTGCACATGACCTAGCAGGT
Source organism: Zootoca vivipara (assembly GCF_963506605.1). NCBI lineage: Eukaryota > Metazoa > Chordata > Lepidosauria > Squamata > Lacertidae > Zootoca > Zootoca vivipara. Next base: position 66,921,911 of record NC_083281.1, read on the forward strand.
TGTGCTTACATATGATGGGCCGGGCCCAATTTTAATTGTCCACAATACCTCAGATTGATATTATGTTGACTGTAGTATGTTGCTCACTGATGCTGCCAGGTAAATCCAGGGGTGTTTGTGATGGCCTACCAGAAGGTACCTTGCTGAGAGCCTCCACAACCTGTCATGAATGGAAACCTGTATCTCATGTGCTTTGGTTCTATGGAGGAAGTAGAAACTCCTCCATTGTATCCTGGGTTAGACACTGTTCATGGATTGCACAGGGAGCCATTGTAAACTAAGCCCACCTTTTTACTAGAGAGTGATCACTCTGAGGCTGGTTTTCCTCATTTTATTTGTCATTTTTGTGTAGAAAACACAATTTTGGCATTCATATGAAAAGCAACAGAGTAGAACAACATTTGAGGCTTCTGAAAATGCCCCCAATTAATCATCCGTCGGATCCATCTGTCTGTCTGTCTAAATAATAAAGTATTCCCCCTCCCCTCCCCTTGGATGAGTTAAGTCAACTTTTAGAGCCCTTTAAAAATATGTAATTGAAATTTGCCCTTTTGGTACCTGGGAATGAATTATTTTTGAAATGTTGTCATTACTCACCCTGCTGTGAGGTTTATCTCTTCTGTTGATCCTAATTAAATAAAACATACTGTTGTTCGCCAGTTTCATGTTGAACTGAATTACCTGCCTCTAGGCTTCTGAATGGTGGTTGGGCTGGCTGGATTCTGCGGCAGGCAGGCATTGACTAACCCGCTTGCTCTTAGATTTTCCATTTCAAAGGGATCAGTTGGCGTTAGTGACAGGCGAAATAGCAAATGCTTTACAGTTGCTTTCAAGAGCTGTACAAACAATAAAAAGGCCTAATGCTACTGGAATAGAACAGTAGGCAGAACTGCAACTTGGAGAAAGCAAAGAGGGGGGGGGAAGACAAAAAAAAAAGTATACTTGCTGGCGTGACTAGCATTGGAGGGCTGCAGGATGTTGTTGGGGGACTTAACTAATTTTTCCCCTCTTGGGCTACGATAGGATGGGTCATCCAGTGGTGTCAAGAATCGCCTGGGGAGAGGGCATGCACCCATTTTGATTGTGTATCAAAATTATAACTTTGTGTATAGGAGGTAGATGAGCACCAAAGCTGGTGGATGTGCTACTCTTACAGAAAATCATTTGATACATCCAATAGCTCCATTTAAAATACAGAAACGCTACATTAATACCTTGATGAAGCACACTATGGCCTGTTTTGGACACCGCACATCCTCATCACCGTTTTATTTGTATGCACCCTTTCCATAGTTAAAACCATGCTCAAGGCACCTTACAACTTGAAAAGATATACATGATTAACAATTGTAACAAAAGTCATAAACAATGAATAAGAACACATCAAAAAGTACACAAAAAACTGAACCACTTCCACATAAATCATAACAAGATCTAAAAAGACAGATACAGGAAAAAGTTATACTGTATCAATAACAGCAATGGCAACACCCAACAAATCCCCCTAAACAATGCCCCAGCCCCAGCTGTCTCATCTTGGTAAGCAACACAAACCTGTTGCTTATGTACTCTCTCCTTGCTCTGCCCCTTATGTTCTCCCTTCTCTTTCGTACCTCTGTCAAAGACTTTGAGTTTAATCATAGTTTTGTATTGCATCTGAACCAACAAACTATGGTTACCAGAGTTGGAAACAAACCAGGGTCTGAAACCAGGTTTTGGGGGTTTTTTTAGACCCTTTTTTTAAGACCAGTTTTAGACCCTTGGTTTACGGTCCTGGTTTATTCCAAACCTGGTAACAATCATTTCTTGGGTTGGATGCCACTGAAAACGATGGAGACCTCCTGGAATAATTAACCAGTTTGTTGGAAAGGGAAGAAAGAAGGGGATTTATGGGTGGACACAAGGCTCATGTGTATCTTGGCTTGACAGGCTGAAATATATTATGTTTTAAATTGGCATTTTACAGTGGAGAAGCAGGTAACACATATTACAAATAAATAAAATTGCCTTGTGCTACTAGCACCCTAACCACTACCCCATGAGACATTATCTTTTGGCACCAGCTAGAAACTATTCCTTTTCCATCAGGATCCCAAGAGTGCTGAGTATTGTTGGAGATGCTGGCTGGTAGGGTAGGAGGGACAATTGAACTGTAGGTTGTTTTTTTTTAATGAAGTCTTTATTTTGTTTCATTTCTGTTTTTCATTAATTGTTGCCTGAATTACAGTGCTGTAACACAGCCTGGGCTTTATGACAAGGGGAAGGATATAAATAAACTAATGATGGCGATACCTATTAAGCACTTCTCACTGTTTTCGTTAGTCAGAATTAGTCCAGGGCGGCAAGTTGCTTGCTCAATTACTTTATTGCTACTAAAAAGCCTTAGATCGGCTAAGGGAGGAGTGCCAAAGAGTTGACACTAATTTTAGGATTTGTAAGACAGGCATGTGGGAGATTACCAAGAGCGCTTCTGATTTTTAGGCTAGTTACATCTCCACCCCTACCTAATTTAGGGTGGTTGAGGATGTGTGGGGATAATGGATGAATTACTTCCATTACCATTTGATTCCAATACACCATAGTGATATTCACCTGAGTCCAAGCATAGGAATGAAAAGGGAAGAGACTTTTAAGGGCTGCAGAAGGCCTTTTCATATTTTCTGGGGTGTTAGAAAATCCAGAATGACTCTTGATTCAGGGAAACGGTTGTAATGTTTGAAACACATGAGGCAATAAGTGGTCTTATGTGCACCTTTTGAGACCTTCCTTTCATTTCATTCCTGCATTTTATGCTTGCTTTCTCTCTTTGAAGAATAAGCAGAATAAGAATAGCGGTTGGGTTATTTTTCATTCTGTTAATAATAATAATAATGATAATAATGATAATGATAATTTCTTATGTTCCTGCTGTGAAACCACTGTGTCATGTCAGAGGTGCATGAGATTTTTGATCTCCATAGCATTTTATCTTATTGATTTGTTTTAAATATATATACAGTGGTACCTCGCTAGACGAATGCCTCACAAGGCGAATTTTTCGCAAGACGAATGTGTTTTGCGATTTCAATGGAGACTCACAAGACGAAGTTTCCTATGGCATGCTTCGCAAGACTATTTCCCCCCCTATGCCATAGGGTGCCTCGCAAGACGAATATTTTTTATTCGTCTTGCGAGGCTCCCAATGGGAAACCGCACTTCAATGGAAACGGCACTTCAATGGGAGCCGCTTCGCAAAACGAATTTTTCGTTATACGAAGCGACTCACGGGATGAATTAAATTCGTCTTGCGAGGCACCACTGTATATATTTTGCCATCCTAAAAAAAATAAAAAATTGAGCTCAAACAATTAAGATTTGACCAGAAGGTTTTCACCGGTAAGAGGTAGATTGAACGACACTGGACTAGTTGTTTCCACATGGTAATGAACATAAGAAGCTACCTTCAACCAGCACTGCCCATTTCTTGTTCCAGTTGCATTCTGACATGCGGAGGACAACCTCAAGCAAGGTGCCCTTTATACTCATTGAGGTTATCCATGTATTCTAGGACCCGGAATTCTAAAATGTTTGGGGAGCCTCTTTGTGTTGGAGGGTGACTGGAATGCCAGTGGTGGTGGTGGTGGGGAAGTTATCATGATTGGGGTGGAGCTAGAACATTCTCCTCCCCCCAGTCTTCCCTGTGTGTTTTCTGATCTTGTTGAAGGCTTACGTTGTGGCCTATTGTGAATTTGTGATACAGTACTTCAGTTTCGTGAGTGTAATTTTGCCTGCTATGTTGGAGATAATTACGAGCAAAATTATGACAGTCCTGCGTGATCTTCATGCTATAAGTCTTAATTCATAGACTGATGGCTGTGCATTAGAAGGAAATTAGGCTGATAGTTAAATACGGGAGTCAAATTACAATGACATACTTCAGATGTAACTTGCTTTGATTTATTTGTGGCTAATTTCATTTGAAAGGCTGTAGTGTCTTCAGTCTGGGGCTACTATGAACATTTCTTCATGTAGTAAAAAGTCGGAGAGAAGTCTTGGTGAAAAATACAAAATAAAATGGGAGGTTCTCTGCAAGCATCCTGGATGAAATTTATCTGTTTAATGGGTTTTCAGATAATTGCATCTGAAAGGGAGGATGGATTGAATCTGAAAAATTGGTTGTTCCTGTGGGAATATTCAATATATTAACATATTCTTTCCATAAAAGGGCTGCAGATCATCATAAGCCATGGTTCTTAATGGAGACTTGAGAAGGGGGGGGCTATTGGCATTTGTGCAGGGGTGTCCCCTTTCTCTTTGGATTCTTCCACACACTTCCCCGTTTAGGACACCCCCCTCTTTGCAGCCACCTTTTTTTGTCTATATGGAAGTCCTTGTTACATTTGTTCTTGGTTTCCAGCTCCCATCAGTTCCAGCCACTATGGCCAGTGGTCAGGGAAGATGCTGGACTCTCCCAGGGCTAGCATCACATTATGGCTGGAAGTTATTTATTATTTATATTATTTTATTTAAATACGCTCATAATTTACTAAAAACACAATAACATTATTCTATAGATCTCCATAAAACAAAATTGAAGCATCAATAAAACATCAGTAGATATTGGTTGGTTAAAAAGAATAATTCCTATGCTGAAGGCCTGTCAAAACTGTAGCGTTTTTAGAAGATGTCTGAAAGAAGGCAGAGACCATTCCTGCTGAGACTCTACTGGCAGGGAGTTCCACAGGGCAGGGCCTGCCACACTAAAGGTCCGGTCCTTAGTGAAAGCCAACCGAACCTCAAGAGCATGGGGAACCTCCAGAAGTGCCCCATAAGAGGATCTCGGTGACTGAGGTGAAGTATAAGGGATCAGACTATCCTTACAATTAACTCTAAATTACTGTATAAGTTTAGAAATAATTAGGAATAAGCCCCTTTGAAATAATTTGGACTTCTCAGTACAGTATATGTGCAAAGATGATGCAGTTAGATGCAGTTATATAGACATGAAGTTCACCCCTTGGGACTAGTACAGGTGTAGCATTGCCAGTTGCTTAACTACGGTCAAACAATTGAGAATGGACGATGGAATAAAATGAAGGGCTTCATCTCTTCTCTTCTCCCTCTGCCCTCCCCTGAGCATAAACTCTCCTGCTTAAGCCTAACTTCAGCTAACCAAACTTTTGGTTTTAACATAAGCCTTAGGTCTTGCCTAGAATTCACACCTAAACCCTGCTCTGAGTAATGGTTTGATACTGACTTAAGAATGGACACTGAGAGTGCCCACTGCAGGTAATGTTCTCCTCCCAGAACTGTCATGTCTCTCTGACCATTTTGCCCGACTTTGTCAGATGGGTAGGTGAGATGGCAAGGTCCCCACCAGCCGCCAACTGCCCTTCCGGAACTGCCTCCAGCAACGTCCATGCTCTCTGACTTAGTTTATATTCCTCATTTCCACTCCTAGTCTTTTTCTATCATATTCCATGATCCCCTAAGCCACTAGATTTGAATGATGGGTGACCAAGAGTGTGTTGGTGCAAAGGTGGCATAGAAATATGTCGAGTGGAATAAATGCCTGTGAAATGGAGAGCCATGATTTTAAATTCATGGATTTCCAAAGTTCCTGCCTTGTGTGAGCTCCTTATTTTATTTTTTATTTTTTGCATGTGAGCTGTTTTGATGTTCTTGCTTCGTGCTGCAGCAAAGAGGTTTTAATGGATACCAATTTTCCTGTCTGTCTCTTCGCATGCAAAGTGACATTAGCAATAACTTTGATTGACAAATACAAAAAAGTTCTGTTTAAAAAAAATATAAAAAATTCTTCAGTTGACTAAGTATTGACGCCATGTGGCAATTTGCAATTGCCCTGCATCAATTTCAGTTGTACAATCTAGCTTTTGTTTTATATTGGGTGGGGGGTGGGGTAAGGCTGAAGGGTGGGGGTGAGCATTGAAATATAATGGTTTTTGCTTACCAGGCTTGTGCATACAGTAGTTTGTTTCAGTAGCAATGCTGTTGGTTTTGACAACTACCTGGGTGGTGGGCACAATTCACATGCTCCATTGTATGTGGTATCTACAAGGGTGCTTTTCCGGAATATCCAAAAATATTTTGTCTTCTTTTTGTTTTAAATAAAATGGGTTTGGGTTGTTGTTGTTTTTCATAAAAACTTTTTTAAAAATAAAAAAATACAGTTTTGCATTGTGATCCACAACAATTTATTGCACTAGCCATTGTCCACAAAAAATAGTTTCCATATAAATTTTCTGTTATACAAATTGCAATTGAGTAAAATAGTACAGGTGAAAATATCCCCCCCCCCAGCACAATAGAGTCTCAAAAGGATATGCTATTTTATAAGAAACCCCTATGCTACTTGCCGTGATTAATTTCCTTATTTTTTTTCTGTTCCTTTTCACCGTTAGTCCAATTAAGATTGTTTCTTGGGAACTTTGATGATATAGATTCCAACAACAAAGAAAAGTTAGTTCCACCAATTGATAGGTGGGGCTTAAATAAGACTTCCCCCAGGCCCGGCTCTAGGGGTAGTCTGGGTGGCGCCGGGCGCCGGGCCGGCAGGAAGGCGCTGAGCGGCACGCTGCGCCCGCCCACAAGGGTGGGGGCGCCGGAGCGATCTCCGCGCCACGGTGCCAGGGCACCCGACCGGCTTGAGACGGCCCTGACTTCCCCAACCGGGTGCCCTTCAGATGTTTTTGATTACAGCTTCAGCCGGCGTGGTTAATCCACAGGTCAACAGATTGGGGAAAAGCTGCTCCCAATGGAAAAAGTTGCAAGAACCACAGATAATTGACTTGTTGAATAGAGTCTTGGAGCACTCTGTACCTAGTCGTAATCAACTTATTCATACATCACATTTTCCACAACTAAATCAGTGATCAAAGCAGATCACATTGTTGTTTTTTAAAAAGTTTAAATACAGCAGTACATTAATGTTACGTAACGAAAATTACAATATCACTGCAATGTAACGCTAAGAAACACCTAACAATTAACAATCTAACAGACATCAATGTTTTTAGCAGAGGATAAAGCTGACGAATAGAGATAGGTGAAGTAAAAATATCGGGAAGAATCACATCCAAAAAATATTCACCAAACTGATGTTAGTATCACACAATCCCCTTCAGCCTTTCGTCCCTCAAACCAAAAAGGCCAGAGAATAATTCTGAAAGCAACTCCATTATGAAGACTCGTAGGGTGAAGGGTGGAGCGTAGAGCAAGGCAGGGGGAGACAGCCATCCTCCGATGGCAGACACAGGGGGCAGAGCCATTTAAAGCACATCCCTTCCCCCACAGAATCTTGGGAACTGTTTAAGAGCACTGGTAATTGTATCTCTGCGAGGGGGAAACCACAGTTCCCAGGATTTTTTGGGGGAAGGGGTGGGACTTTTAAATGTGCATCAAATAACCTTCTAGTGTTTTGTATGGCTCTGCCCAGAGTATCTATCCTCATGAAAACATGCACATTTAGTCAGATTTTGATAAAATAGTTGCTTTTCGAAAGTAAGAATGAGTAAATATACAAATCCTTCCGTAAAATAGCACTATGCTTTTTTAAAAGCAATGCGGGGCAGGGGGCTTCGGTTTCAGCAAGGCAGGGGTAGCAAATGTGGTAGCCTTCAAACATTTCAGGCTACAACTTCCTGATGATTGTAGGTAGGGAATTGTAGTCCAAAGCTTCTGTAGGACACCATGTTGGCTGCCCCTACCATAAGGCATGGCTGACCTGCTTGGCCCCATTTCAGCAACAGGGCCCTTCCGGGCATCTCCAGCTGATTTCCCCTCATCCATCCTATTGCTGATGTTCTTTCACCTCTGTGTTTCAGCAGCCTACCTCCACCTACCATGTTACCTTACGCTGCTGTGTACATTCCTACAAATATGCAGTGTTGTTGGAAAACATGGCAGCCAAGATTGGGCTGCTGGCAGCCATTGCAAGCTGTCGTCCCTCAAGGCAGCACAGGCTGTTGGGTGGGCTGGCTGGCTAGCGCCAGGTCTTGCCATTGCCTGAGGTGACACTTGCCTGATCTTTCAGCTTCTTTTGTTCTGTGATTTTAAAGTGACCTCCCTCATACTTAGGAAGGATCAAGCTGCCTAATGATACTACCGGTATGTCTTGTGTATTGGACTCTGAAGTTTGCGCTGCCTTTGGACGCCCTTTTTGCTTTATGCAGCACGAGACTGTTGTATTAAGTGGTATATTTTTCTTCCCACATAGCAGCTTTTATTTGCTTAATTTACTTATTTGGATATTTTATTTGATTAGCTGCTTTTCAGGGGCTTCTATTCAAATGGGCCACTGCTCCTTTCCAGAGAAACAGAAAACATGCATTCACCAATGGGTTTCTTCTTCTTCTTCTTCAAAAAAAAACTGCCTACATATTAACATTTTGAGGGCTAAAATCTGCATATTTTAATTTTTTTTAAGGAACAAAATAATAGTTTGTTTCTCATGAAGTTGTATTTGAATTGCTCATGTTCAAAGGGACCTTTTGGAACCATGTTGGCTTCAAGGCAAAATTTTATATGTGTGTGTATGTGTGTGTTAATTTCCCCACTTACGTTTGTGTTGATATGTGAGGTGGGGGAATCTAATTTTGAAGGCAGTTGTACTGACTTTGTAGAGAGAATGCAATTCAGTATATGAATTAGTTTGAGCATTATGTATCCTTATGTTTCCCATTTGAAGCTGTTTGTGCCGTGCTTTGAAAATGTAAAGCATATATAAGTGCTTATTATTACTATGTTATTATTCTCTTGCTGAAAAGAGCTCTCTGGGGAGACCTCTGATTTGCATTTTGGTATTTGGATCCAAAGTGTTACACACATTCCTTTTCTTTACATATGTTGCCTTCCACTGTCCCCCACCCCACCCCATTTGCTTCTGTTAACAACTGTGCATTTAAACTTAACTAGCTTCTTTTTCAGTTTAGTTCATTTTGGAGATTTGTGTTCCTGTTTGCTCTTTTCTCTCTCTATTACTCAAAAGCCTGTAAAATACAGGATCAGGTTAATGGCCCATCAAGTCCATCATTTCAAAATGCACATTGACTCCACTATGCTGCATTTTGTTCAAGATGTTTCTTCCCAGCCTTCTTTCTCTGCCTTTTAGAGGCAATGTTCTGGTACTAAGCTGAATTTTTTTGGGGGAGAAAGTAATGCCTGAAGTTTTCAGTCCTGTTTGCACTCCAGTAAAGTTATTGGAGAGGGAGAATGACATAGAGGTGTGTGTGTGTGTTGCAGGATAAGCCACAGGGCAGGTGTATGTAGCCAGCAAGAAGTGTCAAATCAAGAATTTCTACCCTGGAAGCATTTATTGGAGTCAGGAAAGAACACCTGACTTCCTCTGACCTATCACTGTTGAGAGGCCTCCTTGCTGAACTTCCTGTGTCTCTTCTCTCCTTTTTGGTCAGAGCTGTTGAATGACACACCTTATTGATTGACTGATCAGTAGGATGTGTATACCGGTTGTGTTGCATCATTTTAAAGGTGAAAGCCTTCAAGGGACCGTCAACATGATACCCTCCAGATGTTGCCAGACTCCAACACTCATCATCTCTAACCTTTGGCTACGCTGGCTGGGGTTGATGGAAATTGGAGTCCAACAGCATCTTAGAGGACACCACATTGGCTACAAAAACACTCTCTTCTCCTATATCAGTGTGGGGGACCTCTGACCCATAGTAGGGCTGGGCAATATATTGATATATCATGCAAAACCGGTTTGAAGTTTGCATCGTGATAATTGTTTCAAAATATTTGAACTGGCAATATATCATGAATCACAATGTGTGTGTTATGTACTAAGCTTGGATCTGACCTAGAACAATAGGCAAGTAGCAACAACTGATTGGCTTGCAGGAGAAGACCAATCAGGCTCCAGGAAGAAGTTAATCAGCCTATTAGGCTGGTAGGGTCGTAGAATGCAACAACTGATTGGCCTGCAGGAAAAGACCAATGAGGGCCCAGGAGGGAAGCAGAATCAGCCAATCAGATGGGACTCATTGTTTAAATAATGTATATAAAAGCCCACGGTTTGGGGGGCATTTCACTCACTGTTTTACAAGCTGCAACAAAGAGCATGAAGTCACTACAGGACTCTGAGTATATTTCAGTGTGTAAGGGCTAAGCGATACTTGGTTTTCAGTATCGCAACAACTCACCAGCTCCACATCGCGATAACTCACCAGTTAAACATTGTGATAACTCACCAGCTAAACATTGCAATGTTACCAGCAGCTAAACCCCACAATGTCAAAGCTAAACACTGCAGTGTTAACCACCAGTTAAATATTGCAATCTACCACAATGTCTGAAATAAGAGCCCTGCGAGGACTCACAGCAGTGATAGGAGGTGGTAGCAGTAGCGACAGTGGCCTGTGAGGCCTCATGGCGGCAATGGCAACAACCTGCAAGGCCTCATGGCAGCGACGGAGTGATGGTAGTGGTAGTGGACTGTGAGGCCTCGCAGTAGTGATGGGAGATGGCGGCAGTAGCGGTGGCAGCCTGCAAGGCCTTGTGGCGGTAGAAGGGAGTGTTGGCATTTACTGCACCCTGCAATGCTTTGTGGCAGTGACAGCAAGTGGCAGCAGTAGCGCCAGCCTGCAAGGCCTTGTGGCAGCAACAAAAAGTGGTGGAAGTAACGGCAGCAGCCTGCAAGGCCTCGCAGCAGTGACAAGAAGTAGCAGCAGAAGCAACGGTGGCCTGTAAGTCCTCACAGCAGTGACAGGAGGTGACGGCAGTAGCGGCATCCTGCAAGGCCTCGCAGTGGCAACAGGAAATGGCAATAGTAGTGGCAGCCTGTGAGGCCTTGTGGCGACACAAGCAGTGGGGCTTGTGAGGCCTCGCCATGTTGGCAAGAAGTTGCGGTGGCCTACAAGTCCTCCTGGCTGTAGTGGGAAGCAGAGGCAGAAGCTGTGGCAGCATGCCTTAGTGAGGGTTGCAGGCCAGCACTACTGCCGCCATGACGACAAGTCCTTGCAGGCTGCCACCATTTCTGCCGCTGCCACCCACTGCCATAGGGAGGCTTTGTAGGCTGCTGATTATTGTGTCACTGTTGCCAAGCTGCCGCTGCTTCTGCCCTGCTTTCCCGCCATGGTTGATTCTGTCCCCACCATGCTGCTGCCACTCACTTCTGCCGCCTAGCAGGTTTGCTGGCAGTCTGGCAGTCCTAAGTGATTTGTATTCACTATGACTCATCACTGTCCTTTGGATTGTCCTGAATACCACCATTTGGTAGCCAAGCCCAAACCCAAAAGTCTCATTTGGATGCATTTTGAATTGCCTGCTGCTGAAAGTGACCATGAGGTGATTGATAATATCATTTACCCATTTTAGACCCTTAAGTTGTTGTGGCAGTTGCCACAACATTGTCCTGTTTGCCTCTGCGTAGTTCCTTCCTTATTTCAGATATTGTGATATATTGCTATATAGCGATGTTTAACTGGTGATATTTCGCGAGATTGAAAACCAGTTATCACCCAGTCCTACCCATGGGCAATATTTGGCCCACCAGGCCTCTTCATGTGACGTGCCAAGCCTTTTTGGTCAAGCAATGCCCACTATACTTAACCTTCTTGGCCAAGAAGCTTGACCCTCCAAGAAGTTTGAGGTTGCATACATGCTTCTGCTCCTCTCCATTTTATCCTCACTGCAACCCTGTGAGGTAGGCTAGGCTTCATGGCTGAGTTGGGAGTTGGAACCCCTGTTTCTGAGTAGATCCTGATCTACCTTCTGCTAATCCCAGGCTATTGAAGACATAGTCTGAATCTTTGCCTTAATCCTGCCAGGTCCCCAGTTCAAGACTCACTTTGGGCTCTCTTACAGAAGTGGCCTGGTGCTAACTTCCATAGGTCTGTCCTTATATAATTCATAAGCTGAATTCAATACATATGTTGAGATGTTCAGATGAAGAACCAAATTAATACGGTGATTAGATTCCCAACCAATTTTTCAGGATTTATTCTTCTCATCCTTCCCCTCTCCCTCTCTTCTGGAAATGATTACTTCCAATACAAAGCAGAGTGTGGTTAGAGTGCTGGACTAGGAACTGGAAGACCAGGGCCCAAATCCCCATTCAAGGTGTGTGTGTGTGTGTTTTCACCCTGGGACCAGTCACTACCCACCTGTCTAACCTACCTTACAGGTTTGTTGTGACGAGCGAAGAAAGAAGGATGGATGCCCCCTTGAGCTCCTTGGAGGAACTGCAATAAAGAAAACAAAACAAAAAAACCACAGCTCACACGTGATTAGATATGAAGTAGTCCCAAAAACATAGCCATCTTTTTTTTTTGGAAGAACAGAAGGGATTAAAAGCTGAAATGGGGTTTGGGCCAGAAAGTCTATTAAACCTTCCCTCCTTCAGCCATTGGCTTTTGTGGACTGGGCACAGATTGTACCCTTTAAATAGTGGCCCTTTCCTTCTCTCCCTCTCCTTCTCCTTCTCCTTCTCCTTCTCCTTCTCCCTCTCCTCCTTCTCCTTCTCCTTCTCCTTCTCCCTCTCCCTCTCCCCCCAACCCCCTGGCCCCAGTCCTTATCTCTCTGTCTCCCAGGGATTTACCCCTGCCATGCCTGCAATAACAAACAGCCTGAGGAATGGGGGCAGATGGCTTCTTTCCAAACAGTGAGGGTCTGTCTCCTCTGGGTTTGTTCCCTGCTGAGCCGGCAACAACAGCAGCCCAGGGAATCAGGCAGATGGTCTACTGGCCGCTACTGGAGTAATTGTCTCGGCTGGTTACCTCTGCAGCTAGCAAAACCCTCTGTTTTGTAGGCCCCCATCAAAGTGATCCTATTTTCTTTTTTTTCCCTTCCCACCCACTCTCTGACCTGTTTTTCTACTTCATACTTTCTCCTTCTCTCTCTGTCTCTTTCTCTTTTTAATGCCCTACCATCTGGAGACGCAATACCTAGGAAGCTTGAAGCATGAAACCAGCACCCTCGTGCTGTTTCAAAACGCACACCTGAGCGAGGTTTTCTGTAGGTGTCACAAACGGTGCTTTTTAAAACCCATCTCCTCTCAAACACTTGTTTCCCCTGCTTGGAAGTATTTAAAAGGTGTGATTTTTGAAAGCACTTCTCTTCTGCAACAGCAGCAGTGCCAGTGAGGATTTAAACAAATACTGTGAGGTTTTTTTTTTAAAAAAAACTTTTTGGTCCCCCCTTTCTTTTTCTTTATTGAGAAGATTAATTGTGACTATGTGACATTCCTGTGCTGATTCCAGATTGTTGCCTGGGAACAGGATGCTTCAGCTGGCTCCTACCACCCAGGAGGATGGGATACCTCCACAGTGGCAGGTCCTGTCTGACCTGGGCTTTGGATTCCCAGGGTGGTGGGCTGTAGTTGGGATGCTCTGCGCCCTGTGTCCATGGTTAGCATGGTTTGGAATTATCTGGTGTAGGAGGCAGTGAGAATACACAGCTTCTCTGCCACCCCTGGGAGAAACTGCCACCCTTTTGATGCATTCTCTCATTACTAGTGCTGAAGTTTCAAGTGCCAATCCAGTTTGGTCTTGCACGTGGAATGGTGCAGGAACACCATTTATGAACACAGTGTCGGGCCACCTGCTGCAGAAGGCCACCGGTTCAATCCCCAGCATCTCCAGGTAGAGCTGGGAGAGAACCCAGTCTGAAATCTTGGAGAGCCACTGCCAGCCAGTGTAGATAATACTGAACCAGTGGGTTCCTGTGTTATCCTGGCAGGGGTGCCAGCTGTTTTTGGACTACATCTTCCGCCATCCCGAGCTAGCAGGACCAGTGGTCAGGGATGATGGGAATTGTAGTCTAAAAACAGCTGGAGAAACTGTGGACTAGAGATTCCAAGGGTTAGAAATGGGTACGTTTTGCAAAGCATTCACTCTAGCAGTAAGCTATGGACGCTTCCCTAAAGCTAAAGGCTCCCCTTCCCTTCCCAAGCAGGCTTGTGGGCTTCAACTATTCCAAGGATGATCCCTACTATTGAGGGAAAGGCTCATGAGGCAAAGGACCCTTAGGAGTCCCCTAGTTTAGTTAGCATTTTGCCTCCAAGGGAAGGGCTGTAGCTCAGTGGTAGGGCACTTGCTTTGCGTGTAGAGGGTCCCCGGTTCAATCCCCAGTTGCATCTTCAGTTAGGGATGGGAATGTCCCCTGCCTGAATCTCTGGAGAGCCTCTGCCAGTTAGTGTAGACTAAACTACCGTCCATGGACCAGCAGAGGCCTGTGAGCTTCATTCAGGTGGTCCATGGCGAGAAGAACACCAAAATTTGAATTCTATAGAATTCACATTGTGATACAGCAAAATACAGCACAAGAAATAAAAGAAACAGTAAGAACACCATTAAAAAGCATGCAGCATCTGGCATAGTACATTACAACAGGCAGGGAAAAAAACTTTTAAGCCTAAGACCCTCAGCAATTTCCAAGTGGTCTGTTGGGGGAAAGTTTTGGGAATCACTGATGTAGACAGCACTAAGGTAGATGGACTACGTTTTCTGACCCACAAAAAGGCACCTTCCTGTGCTCCTGATTTTTAACATACCACACTATTCCTCAAGTTACTTTCCACCACTATTTCATTTTTTTGCCCCCTCCTGATATAGCTAATGACTTGAGAACCTCCATGTTCAGAGGCAGTTGTGCCACTGAATGCCGGTTGCTGGGGAGCAACAGCAGGCAAGGAGGACTGATGCTTTTTAGCCCTGCTTGTGGCCATTCCCCAGAGGCACCCAATTGCTCAAGGCACAAAGTGGGATGTTGGGCTGAGATGGACCTTTTGGTGTGTGTCCCAGCAGGGCTTTCCTTCAGCTGCAAGCAGTGGGATGGCACTGAGGCTGGTCTCTGCAGCAGCTGGCAATCTGCACATGCTCCTGTCATCCCTCATGGAGCTCTGGCTTTTCTTTCCCCCTTGCACAGCATCGTATTTATTTGTCCCTGGTGAATTTATATCCCCCCCCAATTCCTGCTGCCTGCTGGAAAGTATATTCTCAGCGGGTTAGCGAAGACTACTGGTCCCCAGCCAAAGGTCTCCTCCCCCCCTCCTCACTCCCTCCCCTCCTCCCAAGGCACCTGATTCTCTTTCTCTCTCCGTCCCCAAAGAGAGCTTTGGTGCTCTGGAGCATCTGTGTTCCATGCCCAGCAGGGAAGAGACGGAAAATCATGCTGTGGGACCCGCTGACTCTGTTCTGCCTTTGTTCTTCAGGGTGTTGCCTGCAACATTTCTGTGGCGGCCAACTTGTCGCTGACCACTGGGCTCCCTTAATCCTGAGCCGGAGGATTAGTCCAGCCGAGCCCCGCTCTCCTTTTATTCCCTCCCTCGGTTATATTTTGCGCCCCAGCTGACATGTAGTTTGCCCCCCTGCCTATCTTTGTGATTGGCTCCTCCAGTTTTCGAGAAAGCTTTTTCTCCTGACAGGAGGGAGAGTTTGCTCGATTGATTTTCCCCTCACTCTCTCTCTCTCTTTCCAACCCCCCCCTGCCCCAAATCTCCCCCTTTCCCCCTCCTGTCCTTTTAATCAGGGGGTTTGGAATTTTGTGCTCAAGCAACAGTTCTGCAACTCAGGAGGAAAAACCAATCCTACAATCTGCAGCTAGAATATATCGTGCAAATTTGGCAGGCTAGAAGGGGGCTGCTTTGTTGGGATCCTGCTTTGCTGGAGATGTGCTAAACCTGCTCTCTGTGTGTGTGTGGCTGAGAGAGGGGAAGCAAATGGAGCCACAAACCAGGAAAGGGATGTTTGACGGTTCATACAATGGCAGGAGTAATATTGCTTTCTGTCTCACACATAGGTTTACACATTTTCATTTGCTTATTTCTTTAAAAAGAAAACACTTTAAAGCAAAAACTCGGTACATACTTTTTCTTTGTTTGTGTGTAGGGGTGGAGTTCTTGCGTGGTTTGCATGTCATGCTAAGCACAAATGAGCACTAGTTCAAGTGCTTAAAGCAAATATTGTGGCTGCTTTGCTCCTTCCTGGGTCCTGCTGCTGCTGCTGCTGCAGTAGTACTTGGAGTTTAGCTATGGTGTGGCTTAGCATTAGTTGTGAACCCAGACTTGTGACTTCTCTTGCTCTCAACAACTCTCAAGGTAGTCAAGGTTTGTTCTTGGCCTTAGCTCCTGGAGAAGTGAAAGAGCTGCAAAGTATCCTCATGCTTGTTCATTCACATTTAGCCATGGTTTGGCTTAGTGTTATGTGTGAGCTTGATTCAAATCCGTGTGACAGTGTGCTCCCGTTGCTCTGTCCCTACTTCTGCCAACCTAGCAGTTCTAAAGCACACAAGTGCAAGTAGATAAATAGGTACCGCTATGGTGGGAAGGTAAACAGCTTTTCCGTGTGCTCTGGCTTCCGTCACGGTGTTCCATTGCGCCAGAAGTGGTTTAGTCATGCTGGCCACATGACCTGGAAAATTGTCTGTGGACAAACGCTGGCTCCCTTGGCCTGAAGCGAGATGAGTGCTGTACCCCATAGTCACCTTTGACTGGATTTAACCATCCAGGGGTCCTTCACCTTTACCCTTATGTGTGAGCTGGAGCAGAGTCTGGTTTGTGGACAGTGGTGACCCATGGAGAGAATCAACTTGCTGGTTGAGTTTATGGTTCATGGAAAGGCTAATAGATGCAACTTTAGGTGAGGTAAAATTGCAGGCATCCCCAAACTTTGGCCCTCCAGATGTTTTGGACTACAATTCGCATCATCCCTGACCACTGGTCCTGTTAGCTAGGGATCATGGGAGTTGTAGGCCAAAACATCTGGAGGGCCGCAGTTTGGGGATGCCTGGTTTAGCTCATCAACAAATTGCTCAGACTGGAGAGCCAAGCCTGGGAGAGAGAGCTAATATACAGTCCACAGAGCCCCTATTGGCTCCCCAGGTCACCTGAGTTTGGGCTGATTGGCTGCAGTTTCCCTTCCTGCCACTGACGTGTGTGTGCTGTGGATCACCAAATCTCAGGCCAGCAAGTCCATCCTGTAGGCTTGTATTGCAGCCTACTGTTATAAGCTGTCCTTTCTGTACAGCCCTGGCTTGACTCTACATAAACAGGTTCTCAACATTTTATTCTTTTAAGTGAGTTCAAGCAACCTAAAGTATTCATCTCTTTGCTCCATGCTGTATTTAAACTTGAGTGTAAACATATTTGCTTGTGGTATTCAGTTTGTTTGCTCCAAAAAGTAAATAAAAATCGTAAAAAACAACATAGAACCTCAACCGTTGCTAATAATATTGCTTTGTTTTCTGTGTTTGTAGCAAGTAGTATTAAGGGCTCGTTCTGTATCTATTTATGGGATTTCCCCACGGACACAAACTCTTCAGAGGGTTCTGTTCATGACGTAGCTAGATCTCGGCAAGAGATTTTGCTGGTGGCCTTGCATCCTGTTCCATTGTCTGTGAAGGAAGAGGCATATTTCTGTGATGGTGTCAATATTTCCTATAGGATAAGTTCATCTTTTGAGGATCAAGAATTAAGTGGTCAATTCAAGGGTGCTGTTGTAATGTGTTTTACTGGCATTAGTGCATCACTTTAATACTCATGAGTAATACCACATCTGGAATACTGTGTCCAGTTCTTGGTGCTACAATTTAAGAAGGATGCTGCCAACCTGGAACGTGTGCAGAGGTGGAAACCCAGATGATCAAGGTTCTGGAGGAACGGATAAAGGAGCTGGGTATGTTTAGCCTTGAAAAGAGGAAAGTGAGAGTGGGGTAGGACTTGAACCAATGGCTTCAAGTTACAAGAAAGGAGATTCCAACTAAACATTAGGAAGAGCTTTCTGACAGTAAGAGCTGTTTGACCATAGAACTGTTTCCCCGGAGGTTGTGGACTCTCCTTCATTGGAAGTTTTTAAGCAGAGGTTGGATGGCCATCTCTCATGGATACTTTAGATTCCTGTATTGCAGTGGTCCCTTCCAACTCTATAATTCTATGATTCTAGGGTGTTTCCATTTGTGAATGCTATTTTTCTGCCCTCCACTAGCCGCTGCATTCAAGGTTGTGAGACACAACCTGTGGTCCTTCAGCTCTTGTTGGATTTGAACTCACTTAGAGTTGTATCCGATGGAGCACTAAGTAACTTGCTCTGTCAATATCCCACCCCATCAATGTCAGGGGCGGACTTTGGTTTTTCAAATTTCAGCAGCGCCCTGTGCAAGGCCAGAATTCAGCATCTCCCTGCCCCTCTCCTTCTGTTCTGCTCAGTTCACTACATCATAGTTGTGGTGCTCTGCGGCACCACCTAGACTCAGAACCAGTTGTGCTGCTTTAAGTCCACCTCTGCATCTGTTATGGTATGAAGGAAGAAGATGAGGATTCCCTTCTCTAGCTGCTTTGCCTCTTCTCCTGCCCTTCTCACTTACCTGCAAGACGAGTTCTTTTGTATCAGGCTAGCCAAGACTCTCCTTCCTCTCTAAATTCCATGTATGCCTGTAATGAAAGTGAAACTTTCCATGTATCTTGCTTTTGGGGCAGTTTCCTACTCTGCCTTTATATATTTTAGGTAGAATTTTATGTTTGGATAGGGTATAAGGAAGCATTTTTCTCCAAAGTTCTAACCACCATTGGTTTTGACTTGAGCAGAGCAGGCTCCCCCCCTCTTTTTGGTGGGGCTGGGAGTAAGTGTCCTTGCGAGTCTTCAAAGAAGAAAGTGAACGGGAACTGCATATCTATCAAGATACTTTTCAGCAAGCCAAGGACAATATTATGTTAGCCCAACAAATGGGTTATTCAAGCAAAGTTTTACCAAGACAAACAGGAGAAAGTCAAGGATAAGTGAGTTTTCAAGCAATAAGGGATGTGAGCCTCTTAAGTCATGCTATCAAAGCCCTACAGCCTTGTGGATGGCCATGTATGATTTAAAGCCCTCCTTCAAAATGGACTCCAACACATATATGAAAAATAGCATGTACACTTTCTTCTGTGGACTATTTATGACTCCAGTGTGCCTCTGACTCTCTTCTACCCTGTCCTGTTCCCAGTGCTTTTTTAAAAAAAATGTTTAGGGGCATTATCATTTTGACTCAAGAAAATTACCATTTCATAGTTCAAATCAGGAAAAATAGAGTAAATGGACAAAAGTACAAAGATTCACAAAATGTTTAGAGGTATGCGTACCCCCAGAAGAAAAGCACTGCCTATTCTCCACATTTCCTCCATGTTGTCTTGTGTGCTATTGTCCTGTTGATCTCCTGTAACAAGTTTACAGTTAATTTGCCTTTAGCAGGCAAATAAACTCATTCACTCTGTGTGTGCACACAAAAAAACTTTTGTTGTCAAAAATAAGCTTTTTCCATATAAGAAAGACCACAGAAAAGAGGAAAGGAGAACATTATTAAATTTATATAGCAAACACTCCTAGAATGGGAATGTCAAAACACTATGAGGTTACGAACTGTAATGTATATGGACTGTAATCATTTTTCTTGACCCCGTTAAATTTTAATGGTTAAATATATTTTTAAAAAACTATGGGGTGGTATTTAGCCAAGTTTTGCTCAGGTGTGGTCCTGTTAAAAGTAATGGACCTAATTTAGTCATGTTCATTATTTTCAGTGGGTCTGCTTAGAGTAAAACTTAGTTGCTTTCTGCCCACTGCCTCTCCTGCTGTTTGAGCTGGTGGACAAAATGACAAAGCAAAGGCACCAGCTCAATTTTGAAAGAGAAGAACAATTAAAATAATTACTAACAGCAGTTTTTTGTGTGCGCACACACAGAGTGAATGAGTTGATTTGCCTGCTAAAGGCAAATTAACTGTAAACTCGTTACAGGAGATCAGCAGGACAATAGCAGTAATGGATCTCCAGTAAGTTGTTTCAAAATCTTGGGGGCCAAACCAAAAAAGGCTCTGTTCCTTGTAGGAGAAATTGTAATCTTTCTGTATGACGTGGGAGACCTTTCTTAAGATAGTTAAGGAAGAAGTGGCATTGAAGACTCAAAGCAGGGATGGGGAACCTGTGGTGCTCCAAGTGTTGTTGGACTACAAATCCCATCATCCTTGACCATTGGCCATGCTGGCTGGCAGGAGCTGATGGGAGTTGTAAGCCAACAACACCACAAGGGGCACAGCCCCCCCCCCAAGCAAGGGTAGGGAAATGGTGACCCTCCAGAAGTTGTTTGACTCTGCCCTAGCCAGCCTGGCCAATGGCAAAGGATGACCATTGTAGTTCTGCAGCATCTAGAGGACCACGGCTTCCTCATCCCTTGCCTTACAGTTTTGTTTGCCAACCTTGTGACCCTCCAGATGTTTTGGAGTGCAGAGGACCAAGTTGGCTCTGCAGACTAGATCCAGTATCCTACATTGAGCCTGAATACTTGCTGGCAGTCAATACCATTTTTAGGGCACTCTTTCCAGAGTCATAACCCAAGCGGAAACTGATCGTTTTGGTGCATTTTTGTTAACTAACCAGTGCAGTCAGGATGGCTTAGCTGGCTACTATTGTTTTAAGCTGCAGCGCAGTCCGGTGCAAGAGGAAAATGTCCACGGAAGCATACAGGAAGTCAGTCAGGAAATGGAGCAGATGCTTTATCAAAGCCCCCCCCCCAAATGCATTGTCTTCTTAAGGGGCCAGCACAGTTTCTGCAGTAAAACCCAGAGGAAGAAAAGTCATTTCCTTGAGTAGGAATTGTAACTGTGTAGTATAAGACCCAATCCTAGTGCTCTGCAACGTCAGCCTTTGGGGCTTCTATCCAAATACTGCCTGTGAGCATTCACACTGAATTTGGAAAATGTAGCCAAATTGTCTGGCTGCAATCAAGAAAACTCCCCACCTAGTTCTACATTCTCAGCTGAGCTTTTGTTCTTGTGTATCAGGGGTTGGGAACTGGTTCTGGCTGGCGGGTGGGAACTGGCCCCATGGACCAGGTTTGACAGGGAAGCGGGGCCATCAGATGCCATCAAGCTGACCCATTTTTGCCCATATGGTTGGAAATCGAACTGGGCAGACAAAGCCATGGCCCACAAAGTGCAGACAAAGCCATAGCCCCCTTCAAACACTGGGCAGACAAAGCCATAGCTGCACAGGCGGGATGGGAGGGCTTGGTGGGCTCGGAATAGTCCCTTGGACTGGCGGTTCCTACTGCTGATGTACATTTGTCAGTGGCAGTTCCCATGTTTTTCCATGCCTCAAAAGCTGCACCGCTTTTGAAGTTTGGGGATTTCCAAAGCCATTTGTGAAACTGTCGGGAGAGTTGGTTGCTGCAAGAAAAAAGAAAGTGCCACTGAGCGTGTGCTAACTTATTAGTCCTGTTTTAAGTTGTTTCCCAGATTGTGGTCTGAGAAAGAAGCATCTTGACATCCTTCTTCCCTCTTTCTTCCTCCCTCTTTTGTGCAGTCATGGATTCTACTCGGTGGTGAACCCAACTGAATGTACTAGGCTGGAGAGCATTGGGCCTAGGGGATGAATGTAGTTCCCCCCCCCAAGCCTCTCTGGTCTGGTCCTGGGCACTCCCCCTGTCCAAGCCTCTCCAGGATACCACTCCCACTTCTTGGCCCTGCTTTTCATTCTCTTTATGTGGTTTTGCCAGGTTGGAATGTGTACGTGATAATGTCTTATGCTTGTCTGAAGGGAAGATAGAAGGAAGGATGTGCTGAGTGTATGTAGGAACTAGCCTCCTGTACAAATGCAAAAATTACGTTTGTCAGAAGGTTGTCCAGAAGGGAATGCGGGCATCCCACAGAAAATCTTTGCCACTTGGTTGTTTAATGCACCAAAAAAGAGGTGGAGTTTCCACCCTCTTCTTTAGCAAAGGGCAGATATTGGTCCCCTTCCATAACCCAACTACAGTTCAGGTTTTGGAGTCTGGGCGACCACACACTCAGTAACATTACACCATGTGAGTTTTGTCTCTTCAGGTTGTGCCTCTCTCCACTACCCTTTCCCCAAATATAATGGCAGACGTGAAAAGCCAAAGGAAACAGCCTGCATCCTGAATGACATCCTGTGTGCCATGGCAACACTCGTTTTTTGTTTGAGATTCCCAGCCAAGGGAACGGGATCCAGTCCACATTAAAATGTAGTTTGCCTCCTGAAAATTATGCGCAAGTGATTTTTGCAAACCTAGGAGCTGCGACCAAAAGCAAGCAGTCAGTTTAATTGAATTTGAATTATCTGGAGAATATGCCAATAGCTGTGATTTGAATTCATTTCAGTAATTTCAGGCTCACAGACCAACATTCTTCATTAATGATTACTTACTCCTTTAAAAAAAAGTGCTGATGATTTGTAATGATTCCCCCTCCCCTTAAGAAATACATACATTTCGTAGTGAGATGAAGTATAAACAGCAAATTGAGCTTGAATCTGGATGATGTGTTTGGTGTTTGAATCCCCACTCCTCTGGTGGTGGATTCATTTGGAGGCCTCATTTAAGACACGTTCTCTCTCAACCTCCGTTTGTCTTTACAATGGTTGTGTAAAGGAGGCAAACAACATTTAAATTTAAAGAGCAAATATAATAACAATATTATTATTACAAAATAAGACATCCTTCAGCATTTGAACAATTTAAAATCCTGCATTGGAGAGGGCTGCCATAGATGACCCTTGGGGCTCCTTACAATTCTACGAAAGCAATGGAGAACAACAAAAGTAGATAAGGGTGGCAGATAAGTTTTTATTGTCAGCCTGCTTAGAAGTGTTGAGGCTAATAATAAAAAAATATTCCACAACCAACCCCCTGGAACAGAACTGCATTCACCTGGTGGTAGGAAGGTAGAAAAAGTGTGGCCGAGTGAGCTTCCCATAGGATAGTCCCACATTTAGAGAGCACATAAAAGGTGCTCTGACCTCCACATAAGCATAGGGTGCAGTCAGGATAGTGATGGCAGAGGATGACATAAGAATAGCTTATAGAATGGTCCAGCATCCTGTTCTCACAGTGGCCAACCGGATGCCTGTGGGAATCATGAAAACAGGATCTGACATATCAGCAACTCTCTCCACCTGTGATTCCCAGCGACGGATTTTGAGATCCATGTACTTTATATCCATTTTGCCTTCAGCTCCTCATGCTGCATTAAATGTTGCTCATAGGGGTCCTTTAGATCAGTGTTCTTTAACCTCGCTCCCCAGATGTGGGTGGACTACAAGTCCCATCATCCACAGCCAGTTTAGCCCAGTGGTCAAGGATGATGGGAGTTGTAGTCCACCTGCGTCTGGGGACCCCCAGGTTGAAGAAGCTTAGGGAAAGGGGAAGGTTGAAGCCACAGAGCCCAAGTGTAAAGTTCCTAGAGACTCTTTGGATCATGCCCTATAGACTCCCAGAATTTTAAAGACGTTCAGTGTACCTCTGGTGACAGCCAAGGGCAACATTTTATTGTTTTTAAATTAAAGGTATTATATTCTTCTCACCTGGCTTGCCTTGTCATCTTTATGTAAGAACACTGGAAATGTGGGTACTGTATCTTCCTACCTGTACAGCACTCCTGGATAAGTCTTTTGTAATAAAGGAAAAAGAATTATGTGAAATTAATTTAACCTTGCCCATAACAGTGGGGGGTGATTTACTCCTGTCTCTTATTATTTTCTAGTCATACTTAATGAAGATGGATAAGAGAGGTTGGCTTCTCTACTGAGTTAATTTGCCAGTCTTTCAAACTGAAGGTATTAAATAAGATGTATGTGAAACGTCATTTGGATTTTTTGACAGTGCTTGTGTTCCTGGTTTGTGCTGCGCATTAAATCTTGGTGTGCTCCCCTCCCTTTCCTGCTGCTAGAGCACATAAGGGTTGAAGGAAAGGGGAAAAGGCCTAGAATAAGACGGGGGAAACCATGGCCCTTCAAATGTTGCTGGACTCCAGATATTCCACCATTCTTGGTCATTGGCCATGCAGGCTCTCACCCCTGGCCTAGGAAATCCAGCCCCTCATTTATTCTTCTAAAATAAGCCAAAGGTGGAAGGTAACATAGGTGTGACCCATCCCCTCTAGCAAAGGCAGATCTGGCTTGTTCTACGCATTGAGTAGAACTGAGGGACTTTCCTTTCTCTCAGAACACATTATATAGTGTGTGTGTTGGGGGGGGGGTAGGGAAACCTTTCTCCTAATGCTTGTCTCTAGTGGTGGTATTTTCCCTGCTCCGAGCTTTGATGAAGAGACAACAGCTATTCTCTTCTGCTTCTTAGCACCAGGCTTGTGGAACTGATTGCCACAAGATTCAGCCTGCCTGTGGCTGTTTGTGTTCTTCTTAACAGGGGTATTGGCTCATTCAGTCCTTTGCACATGGGGTTTTAAAAATTGAAATGGTTATTTAAAAAACAAACACAGCAATACTGTATCTTTTAACCTTCTCCACCTCACAATTCCTTTGGACATCTAAGTTTTGAGAGCTGTGGTTGCCTTAAATTATGCTTTCAGAAGAAGTCGGAATCTGAATCCTTGGTTTGATCCTGGTTTAAGCAAACTATATTTCTTGTGTCGGAATGTCTTGGAACTGTGGTTTGTTTAAAATTGGAAGCAAAGGCTTCAAATTCATCTGGCAAGGAAGTGCAGGAGCTTGAGCTTGTTCATGTAGTCACTATGTTGTAGTGGTAAAACATGGTTTCCTGTTGCATCTGAATTAGTCCAGAGTTTTCTCCCCCCCCCCAAGATTTTCTTATATATTTTAAATAGTCTAGTATAAATGCTCTGTATTTCCCTCCTTTTAAATTATTATATGTGCTTTCCAGACTGATACATGCTTTTTAAAAAAAGTTTGTTAACATAATAAACCTGTGGATCGTACTCTTCGAAAAACATATATATATATATATATATATATATATATATATATTGTAGGAAAAGCTCCTGCCGTGGTGTTAGAAATAATCTGACATCTTACTCAAATTGGACTCCAAGGTTTAAGAAAATATAGAGTGTAGGAGGCTTTGCTATAAATTCTCTGAGACCAATTTAAACGAAATATTCATTTAGGCATATAGAAAAATAGATTTTTTAAAAATTGTGCTGTGCGCTATGAATAATAAAAGGCCTCTGATTAATCACTGATAGTAGCAATCCTTTCTGGTTTTTCATTAATTGTAACATTTTCTTCAGTCCCTTGAGATTTTCCAATCCCTATAAATTGCAATGCAAACTAACTCAAATTACGAAGCGTACTAGCATAATGTCCATCGATACGATAGTTCCCAGGTATGTGGGGTCTGTGCGTGTGCATGGATACAGCTTTGTGTAAGATTTCTCTGTGAGGCTCTTGCAGACCGCGGATGAGGCTATTCTAAAACCAAGTAGTGAAATCATAGCAAAGCTTCCCCCGTCATGAGGAAGACTAGCAAACGAGGAACAAATACTCTCACCCATCCTTGCAGTGCTAGTTTTCTACTTATTGGGAGAAATTTACATAGGGATGCAGTTAAAGAAATGGACCTAGATCTGGGGTAGAATAGGGTGCATCTGTCGGTGTTCCACTTCTCTGAAAAAAATATAGGGACATTAATTGCACTAATCTCTGAGAAACCTTTTCTCTACCAGATTATTTACATCATAGCACCAAATAGGTATGGTTTTTACTGCATTTTGTATAGCACATCTACACAAAATTAGGAATGCACATAGGCTCTTGTGTGTGATTTATAAGGAGAGCTTTTTCCTATTTTGGTAGCCCTCTGAGCTTGGAGGTTATGGGGGTGGGGAATGCCTGTTTTGCAAAGGGGCTGTGATTTAGTTGTGTTTTGGTTAATTGCAAAAGGCTTTAATGCTACTACTACTAATGGTCTGAATATTCACCAGTAAGGCAAAACACACACGATAAGGACGTGTCCCTTCAGCGTTTTGCAAAACAAAGTAATGCAGATATCAGTAGCTGAGACACGACATGAAGCGTAAAGATAGTAAGTTTGAAACAGTTCTGGGAGTTAAGAATTTACATGTCTTTATTAATTATTAGATGTTATTAGTGTGTGACTAAGGAGCTGGGAAGCTCTAAGCGTTCTTTTGAAGTAGTGTACCCAAATTAGACTGCAAAATAAATAAATAAAATAAATCCAGTGATGTCTGCTCTAATGAATTTTTCTAAATACACAAATCACACTTTATTAAGGCAGTGGATCTTTTAACTGTAAAAATATTATGACTGCTACACTGGGGAAATCCATTTTGAATTATAAAACATTTTGGGAACTTTGGTTTTGTTTTTTTATTTTTATTTTATTTCAGCGACGGGGTTAGAAGTCTATTGTGACTTTTTATTTATTTATTAAAACAAAAAAACAAAAACGGGCTGTAAAACTGGATCTCAAATCTCACCACCCCCTGCCACGTTTTTGCATGCATGCCAGTTTCTGGAATGAAATTATCCCTATTTAAAACAAACTTGAACGTATAACAAGTTATTGAAATCTATTTATGGTGAAGTTAGCATGAGGCACATGTTGTTAAGGAGTCATAAAAAAGAATTTAGTTTCCACTTTATGTAGGGTCTCATTTTCCCCTCCCTGCCTTATAAACATGTTGTAGAAATACACATGTTGTAATATATCTCACAATCCTAAACGCTTCATTTCTTTTTCATTTTAATTTATAATGTTAATGAAAAAGCAAATGCCATTTCCCCAAAATGCAATAAAGCAAACTTTCTGGAATTTTGAGTGACCTCCTCAGTGATATTTTATGGGAGGTGTATGTGTGTGTGTGTGTGTGTGTGTGTGTGTGTGTGTGTGTGTGTGTATATACACACATACACCGACAAGACTGTGCTTGCACATGTTGGTTTTTTATATGATCTAGTGGGACTGTTCGTATACCAGAAGTTCATGATTACACGTGTCTGCCTTGATTCCTCACAAGTCTTGAAGTTCTGGCATGTCAGGTGTGTTTGCGACTTGCGACCAAGTTGAGATATCCTGTTATCAGACTTGGCGACTGACATCTGCCACAGTGTGAGTCTGTGCTGTGAGTGCTGATACATTTGAATACTATACATGGGCTGGGGAGGCGCCTAGGCAAATACAACCTACGTAGATTTAAGGGGCTATTTGGCGAATAGCTTACCTATATATCTAAGTTTTTAACACAGCATGCGGTGCTCCCTTGCCTCCAAGGTCTTTCCCCTGCACCAGGAGCAGCTAATTTGTAGCTTTTTTCTAAAGCTGAACTGCAGTAGAATGGAAGCAGCGCTGCATGTGACAGAGCAGGGTGGAACCAAAATCTATGCCTTCTTACATTGCAGTGCTGAAATAAATGGAAGCAGCAGCAGCATGCTGAGTGTGGTGGAGCTGGTACACTATTTTTTTTTTTTTTTGGCATGGGCGCTGTTGCTTATTGGGAGGGAGGGGCAAGGTGGTGGGGAGGTCAGCTGTGGTGCACCCACATTGGTAGAGTCACTCCAACACTCCTGCTGTTGTGTTTGCACTGACCTCCCTGCCACCTCACCCCCCTCGCCTGTCTGGTAAGCAACAATGGCCCACCTCCCAGAAAGCTAGCCTAGTGGGTCCGCCCTAACTCATTCAGCCACTTCTGAATGGAAGTAAGAGGTGAATTGAATGGTAGGTAACACTGGGGTACAGAATGGGGCTCTGGATCAGGGGTTTAGGTTGTCTTCTCAAATAACAGGAAAACTCTCTCCCTACCTTGATTCACTTGAACGTGTCACAGAGCTTCTCTCAGCCTAACCTACCTCACAGGGTGGTTGTGACTAGGGTAAAATGGAACACGGATAGCCACCTTGAGTTCCTGGGAGGAAAGGTGAAATAGAAAACGTAACAAGGAGGCAATTTTCACTTTGTTTGCAAATGCCAAAGGTTCTTGGAACAGCTCCACAGTACCCATATTGTACAGAGTCCTCTCTGTGTTTTTATTGTTCTGTGTGGGAGTGATGT
The DNA here is from genome assembly GCF_963506605.1 of Zootoca vivipara. Lineage (NCBI taxonomy): Eukaryota > Metazoa > Chordata > Lepidosauria > Squamata > Lacertidae > Zootoca > Zootoca vivipara. The sequence continues at coordinate 66,949,680 of NC_083281.1, forward strand.
CGAGGACCTCTCCCATGTTACAACCACATTTCCCAAATGACTCGCCTCAGAGCAGCCCTGCAGACCTCCACTGAGGCTATTCTGGATTAGGCTGCATTCCAGATGCCACTTTACTTATGCTTCCCCTATCCTGCCCCCCCCCCCACCCCCACCCCGTTCCCCATCCCACACTGTGGCTGGCTTTCCTTTAATGTAGTTAAGTTTTGCGTTTTAATTTTTTATTGCTTAAGAGCATATTGGCACATGCACAAGCAATGCAGACTCCCACCCCCACCCCACCCCCACTCTTTAAAAGCCTGTACTAAAGTCTAAGTTGATTTTGTTATTTGCTAGGCTTCAGTCCTGCACATACCTATGTGGGAGCAAGTCCCATTGAACCAAGGAGGGCTTACTTCAGAGTAGACATGCATAGGATTGCAATACATGGGACCTGAAGAGATTATAAATGCAAATTTATACTCATTTGCACTCATTCTTGCTTTCTCCCACTTTCCTTAAGAAGAACATGTGTGTGTGTGTATATATATATATTTATCCTGGGAGATAGCATAATTAAAATGATGGCACTGGGGAATATTAGCACTCTTTCGCGCATGCAGACACGCTCAAATCAATACTACACTGTTTGTCAATCCAAAACTTGCAGCCTAATACAAATGTATGCTTACATGGAGGAAAGCTTTCTAGCAATTGATGGGAATTTCTTACACGCAAGGAAATTTAGGATTATTGATGTCACAGAATGATATAATGCAGGGGCCAGAAAACTTTTTCAGCAGGGTGCCGGTCCACTGTCCCTCAGACCTTGGGGGAGGGGGGGCTGGACTATAAGCCACCCCGACTCTCCCCTCCCTTCTCCACAGCACCAGACGAGCCCCGGTGGCTGCTTACCTGTGTCTTGCGAGCGGAAGGGGCTGGTGGTGGTGGCAGAGGGACGATGAGTGGTGCTTGAATGGGCTCCAGAAAGGGGCTGCTTAAAATGGTGGCTGTTTGAGCGCTGCTGCTGCTGGCACCAACAAATCCCAGCCCCCTTCCTCTTCTAGGCAGGGTAGGGAGAAGCCAGGAGGAGGGAGGGAGGAGGCACCGCCACCACCATGGGAGGGAGAGGGAAAGAACGTGCGCACTGGCGATCCATGTGGCGATTCCCGGATTCTTCGTGGGCCAGATCTAGAAGGCAATTGGGCCTGATCTGTCCCATGGGCCTTAGTTTGCCGACCCATGATATAATGCATAAATGTCTTTATTTATAAAAATATTTATAGGCCGCTATCACAAAGCATCCGCTTTCCATGCAGAAGGTCCCTGGTTCAATCTATAACATCTCTGGGTAGGACTGGGAATTTTCCCTTGCTTGAAAAGCCGCTGCCAGTCCAGGTAGACCATACTGAGATAGATGGACCAATGGTTTGATTCAATATAAAGGCTGGCCCATTCATGAGGTAGACCAAAGGAACCCACAGGGTGGCAACCCATGGGCACCTTGCCTATCCCCACCGGAGAATGGAGAAGTGGCGACAAAAGGTTCTGTGTTCTGGCAAGATCTCGAACTCTTGTGGGAAGCCTGTTTCTTGTTTCTCCAGATGCTGCACCCACCCACCACAGGAGAAGCGAGAAGAAGTGGCTGCCACTTCCACTGAGATTTTGCGGAGCTCTTGTGAGATCTTGCTGGAAGCTACTGTGGCTACATGAATCTGGAAAGCAGGGTTTCTGTGGGGGACAGGAAGTGGTGGCGGCACCTTCCTTATTTACTTGGGCTGCGTTTGGGATGCAACCTCATTTTCCCTCTGAGCCCATGCCAGTCACCTTGGATATCTAGGCCCAGTGCTGCTATTTTTCTAGAAAAAGAGGTGCCGGAACTCACCATGAACGCCTCACTTGTTCTCTAAAAATGGCAAAGGTGCCCACCTGAGAGGCACCAGAACTGAGTTCTGGTGAGTTCAGGCTGAAGAAAAACCCTAGTCCTTGTATTGGAGGTCCCACCCCAGAGAGAATCAGGCCTTGCTTTTCAGAGGCCCTGACCCACTGACTTATGTTAGGGGTGGCCTTGGCCTGTCAATGTTGGCGCAATGTCATCTGGTTTGGTGTTGCTGTGCCCCTTCGGCTGATATTGCTAGTCCATTTCAGCCTAGGAGTGATCGGGCTCTGGACCAGGATGGACCATGTCCAGCTTTGCTTGCGTTGGAGGTGCTGAATCAGCAGGCCTGCCACTTTGAAAAAGCCCCTTCAATTTGCTGGAGGAAACAGCTGTCTGGAAAACGCCCGGTGAAAAAGCAAGTCAGGGAAAAAAATGGTCTCTCTCCCCCCCCCCCCAATTTCCTCTGCTATTTACTTATGGATTAATAGTTGGGTAATAGAAAAGAAAATCTTTACCTTCCAGAGATTAGCAGTAAAGTACGAGGTGTGTGTATGCATGGTTTTCTTTTTCTTTTTTAAAAAGGCTGAGGTGTGGAAAGATTGATTTATAATCCCAGGAATGATTTAATGGGGCTTTGCCGTTGAACAAAATTGTAACACTTTATGTCATATTTTTAATAAGAGGCAAACAGAATGGAATTGGAAGTTTGTCGTGGGCTGAACTTGTTTGTACTCTCCCCCAACCCTCATAAGTAAGTTTAGCGAAAGTTTTATCTGTGGGAGTAATTCATTAATAAACTGGGAAAGCAAAGCCTGCTGGCTCACACCAGTTTGCCCTTCAATAATAAGAGTGCTAGAATGTGCACAATATTTGTATTGCTGCTGGGGCATATTTCGGACTGGATTGTGTCCAGTGCCTTGTGGCTTCCTAGCAGACACCACTAGTATACTGGGTTTGTTTATATTATTAATTAATGTTACAGTGCTTTCTGTGTTCTCAGCCTTGTAAAAACTTGTGTTAAGTTGTGGGTGACCAAGACCACCCATTGAGATTTATGGCTTGGGATCTCTCACATCAAAACCAAACCCTCTCCCCTTCTCCACTGTACCATGTTGTTCCTTAAAAGCCCTTTCATAAAAGGCTAGGAAGTTCCTACAGATTGTTGTGGGAGAGCAAGAATACTGTATTGTGGAGCTGGCATGAAACCAGCAGCTTAAGCGTACAGATGAAGTGTGCTTGTTTTGTTTAGCAGTTGGGTGAGGGGGTAGGCCTGGAGAATTTGTGTCCCTCTAGGTGTTGTCAGATTCCTGTCAGTCTCAGCACACACGGTCAGTGGTCAAGGGTGCAGTGGCGGAGCTTCATGCTCCGGCTCCGGGGGGGTGGGGTGGCGAACAGGCGGGGATGGGGCTGCCGCGTGTCCCGGGGGCATGGCGTGCCACCCGCAGAGGTGTGGCGCATGTCCTGGGGGCATGGCACGCCATTTGTGGGGGCATGGTGCCCATAGCTGCCAAGTTTCCCGTATTCCCCGGGAAACCCCTGTTTTCCCAGCTGTTCCCAGCCGAAAAAACAGATTTTTTTGTTTCCCCCCGGTTTATTCTGGCGCGGTGGCCATTTTGGAACTGGGCGGAGCATGCTCAGAAGCGACTTTTGATGCTGCTTTGCCCAGTTCCAAAATGGCTGCAGCGCGACTTCTGGTGCTGTGGCCATTTTGGAACAGGGCAGAGCAACATCAAAAGTAGCTTCTGAGCATGCTCCGCCCAGTTCCAAAATGGCGGCAATGCTACTTCCGGTCTGCTACTTCCGGTCCAGTCCCTTATTTCTCAGGCCGGAACTTGGCAGCTATGATGGTGCCCAGAATGGACAGACGGCGCAGCCGCGATGGCATCCCACCAGGATCACACTGCTGGGGGCGGTGCGCTGCCCCCGCACTCCTCTTCTTCCGCCAGTGCAAGGGTGATAGGAGATGTAGTCTAGCAGCAGTTGGGAGGCCCTAAGTTTTCTATCCCTTATCTAGAGAACTATTCTTCCTGATAGGCTATACTTCTAAATATAGTTTTTCTTTTCAAATTTGAGGGGTTGGTTCGAAAATGCACCACTACCCCTGTTTGCATGGTACACTCCAGGAGGGACTTCACCTCGTGAGCTGGGAATGTTTGGCTTGGCTCTTACTTACATATCAGATTCATTTTTATGAAAAAAAATGTATGGAAACTGTGGCATAGAGCAAAGTTTCTTGTTTGTCGCTCCCAGCAGGCCAGAGCAAAATGGGAGTGAGTCAGCAATGTGAGCTACTATGGTCTCATTCGTGGTCAGGCATAAATTACGATATGAGCTTCAGCCTTCTTTCAATTCACACACACACAAAACCATACTTAAATTTTTCTAAACCATGGTTTGGCATTGTGTCTGAATCCGAGTCAAAATCACAGTGATTCTTATTTCTTCCCTTCTATGTATGGAAAGCAGGAAAGAGACAGATTTCTGTGGAATACTATTGCACTGGAGGATTTAATAGCCCATAATTTGATCTTCTCGGCAGAAACATTCGAGTGCTATTTTTGTTTGTTTGTTTGTTTGCTTGTTTGCTGTTATCATAGCTGTTGTTTCTTCCTCGGATTACTTTCTTTCTGCCCCCTCCCTCTCCATTTAGTCTAAATCAGGCATCCCCAAACTGCGGCCCTCCAGATGTTTTGGCCTACAACTCCCACGATCCCTAGGTAACAGGACCAGTGGTTGGGGAAGATGGGAATTGTAGTCCAAAACATCTGGAGGGCCGAAGTTTGGGGGTGCCTGGTCTAAATTAACTGTAAGGACCAGTCCTATCATTGGGCAATGTGAGGGGGTGCCTTAGGCAGCAGATTCTGAGGGGTTTGGAGCAGGCAGGTGTGTTTGTGTGTGCCTCCTAAGCTAGCTGGCTCAAGTATGTTGGAATATCCTTCCCATTCCCTGTATTGAAGTAACATTCAGTGGCAGTGTGGTTTTCTGAACATGTGTTGGCATGGGGAGGCATCACCTTGTCCTTCTAACCAGGCAGCCAAATGCTCTGGACCACCCTTGCTAACTCATTGTGTGTGTGTGTGTGTGTGTGTGTGTGTGTGTGTGTGTGTGTGTGTGTGTTTCACCCCTACCTCCTTGACCAGGCTTTAGCTGCCTGGATTTCATATCCTCTTCCTCCTCCTTTCAGAAAGCTGGTTTCTGCCAACAGAACAAAGCATTCACCAAATCCAAGATCCCCATTACTGGACGACTTTGCTGGAGAACCTGTATGAGTTTAGGCTGTGAACTAGCTAAATAAGCAGTGTAAAATGCTCCCCCCTTGTCTTTTTTATGGGTTTGCTCAGCCTTGAAAGGGGTGATGCATAATGGTCCCATTAAGGAGTGGCAGGGAAAAACTGGCAGAGGGCCACGGCTCACACTGCGTCTTGCAATGAGGTTTAGGGAAATGCCCAATAGCCTGTTCTTCAGCTCTCCTCCAAAAGCTAAAGAGCAGTTGAGCTTCGAAGGAGAGCTTACTGACCGGATATTCTTGAACCTGAAAGCATCCTTAAATCAAGTGATGTATTGTCTTTGCTTGCAGATGCTGCGGCATTTCTGTCAGGCTGTTAGCTATATACTGGCCTGCTTCCCCCTCCCACTTCGGCTCATAGGGAGGCCTGAGACTGCATTGGTATGGGGTGGACTGAACTGGCAGAGGTTCTCTGCTCAGCCCTAGGGGAGAGCAATAGCTCAGTGGCAGAGCCCATGCATTTGATGCAGAGGTGATACGTTCAATGCATGGTAGCAGATGATGGGGGAAAGAACGTTTCTTGAGACTCTGGAGAGATGCTGCCAGTCAGACTCAGTATAAGGCAACGTCATGCATTTTATATGTCAGGGTGTTGGTTGGCTATATTCATTCATTCATTTAATGTTGTTTATTTAAAAGCATTTCTAAATCATTGAATAGTAAAAATCTCTTAAGCACAGAACATAGAAACATTGCATCATAAAAACAATGTAAGGATACAATATAAAAACCAGTAAAAGAGTTTTATTTAAAGAAAGAAGCAAAACTCATTCAAAATATGAATTCTGTAACGATAGACAGGAGTCAAAAAGAAATGTTTTTGTAAGATGTCTGAAGTAACTGATGGATAATTCTTCATCTATATGTTTGCAGAGTTGGTTATAAGCTGTCACCTGGGCAACTTCAGGTATGTTCACCTGAAAGTACCATAGTTTATCCAGGTCTATCTAACGTAGTTCTGCAATCTGTGTGCCCGAAGCACTGGGGAAGTGTTGGTATTCAACATATTCTTAAGCCACCCTTGTCAATAAGTGAACAAAAGCTACTACTAGTCTTCAAAAATGTTTACTAGCCTCCTGGGGGTTAGCAGAGGAAGGTTGGAGAGCTCTCTTTGCCTTGCAGCAGCCTGCTGGATTTCTATGCTGGGGTAGAGGGGGGTTCTCCCCCTTGTTTCTTTGCTGTGCACAGAGGAAGGATTGGGTCATTCGTCCTTCTCCTCTGCCAGCTCAGCCACATGGCTGCATGGAATTCCATGTGTTTGCTTGCATGCAATTTCTTCTGCTACTGCTTAAGTACAAGGGCTTCTTTAAACACAGTGCTTGACCAATAACTGAATCTATGGTAAGGATTGAGAGGGGTGGGAATAATTTGTTTGTTTCACGTTTTAATGCAGACCTATCAAATTCACACTTTTTTAAACCAATGTGTAAAGTGGGACACTTTGAAATTTACACCTTTGCAGATTTTATGTTGTAGTTCTCCAACCAGATTCAGAATCCTAATGCCCCAAACGTGTACATTAGTTGAAATAATATGCAAAGATGCCCAAGAGTGTATGCATTAGGCAAAATCATGCAGAAAGAATACATATATTAGAAATTGTGCATGAAAAATGTGTGAGTTTCTCATGTCATGCATAGCTGCCAAGTTATCCCTTTTTTTTAAAGGGAAATTCCCTTATGCTGAATAGGCTTCCTCGTGAGAAAAGGGAAAACTTGGCAGCTATGATGTCATGTGGAATTTTTAACACAAAATGACCGGAAGAGTGTGGAAATGGAGGGAACTGAAATAAGAGGTTGGAAAAATGAGGAACAGAAATTTAGAGGTCCATCCATTCCTAAGCTATGGGAGACAATATGTGCAATATAGCTCTTTATCCATAGGGGGTATCCAAATTAAGGGTCTTCTACAAAAAGCAGAAAGCTGAAATTTTGTGCCCACATAGTCCAAGGGCTCTGATTACCAGTAAAGTTAACACAGCCACACATGTAAAAGAGTAGTGTAAACTAGGTAATATGTGGTGACAGTGGCAGCAAATCTTGTGATGCATTTCTACACATTGGGAGTTTCATGAGGTGTCTGGTGTAGCATATAAGACTCTGAGCAGAGACATTCCTGGGAATCTCTCTTCTCATGAAAGAACCCGACCTAGTTTTGCAATCTGTCAACAGCTCTGGGGAAGTGGTGTTGAGCAAGGTAGTGTGGACACGTTTTTTTAGCTGTGTTGGTTGTGAATGGAAGGAATCTTTCAAATGGGTCAGAAGCCTTTTTGGAGGCTGGAGTGGGGAGTGGTTGTTGTCCCTTTGAAAGGAAAAACCTCTTTCCTAAAAGCAGATGTTTCGGTCCTGACAGGGGAAGGGCTTTAATATGGCTCCCATTTAGCCGAAAAGCTAGAGTGAGGCAGTCATGCTTGGGTGATCCTGGAACAGCAAGTGATAGTTGGACAAATCTCAACACTGGCTATGCCTTCCAAACTGACCATCTGGCTGAGATTTCTAGATCTAAAAAGCCCTTTTATTTTATCAGTTGTGCAGAAGACCCTCACTGCCATAGAAGGACAACAGAAGCTGCTGTTAATTATGCTTTCCCCCGTTGATGTAAATGCCTGCGAGAGATCAGTGGTAGAGCACATGCTTCGTGTGCAGAAGGTTCCAAGTTCAGTCCTTGGCATCTCCAGGAAGGGCTGAGGATGACCTCCTGAGACCACAGAGAGTCACTGCTGGTCAATGTTGACAGTCCAAAGCTAGATGCAATAGTTGTCAGACTTTCATAACTAGGCAGTTTCCTGTTTTCCTGTGACTTGCAACTATCAGCAAAACACAAACAGCTGAAAATAAAAGTGAGACGTGCAAGAATAAAAACTGAACAAGCCAATAAACATGTAGACTAACATTAACTCGAAAGCCTTTAAATACCTTTAAAAGCAGGAGAAGATAGACTTTGCTGGTGATGTAGAAGGTATCAGAGATGGTGGACTTGCACAGTGTTTGGGGTCTACCACAGAGTAGGCCTCATTCCTCTGTAGCTACCCACCTGGCCTCAGAAGGCCTGTGGAGATCTGAAGATGATCTAAAGGGGCACACCTAGCAACTCAGTTCTGTACCTTTTAATAGGTTTCACAGTCTCTTATTCCTTCTATACAGTGTAAATGCCTCTGTCCATTTCTGTGCTGCAGTCCACCATGTTTGTACGTGCCCAAGAGTCCTGTGCTTGTTTTCGTTCATGGATGTTTCATGCTGCAAGTAGCTAAGCACATGAATAACTTGAGTTGTTGCAGGTAACATTCTTGGCCTACAATTTTTTTATCTCTTAGTATGCCTGTTAGGCCTCATCTGTGCCTGAATAGTGCCAAGGAAAGACCAGTTGTTGCTACATTTTTAATTTTATTTTATAAAAAAAACCCCAAACCCTTACTTTTCTCTTTTACCTTTCAGGTATTAGTCACATTTCTTTATCTGCAGCCAGTGCCTGTGTTAAGTTAAGTCATGTGAGCCGTGACTTCACCCACCCCTCCCAGTTGGCCCCCATCAGTTAGTGTATTGCTGAGGGTACCAATTTGGACACCAATATGGGGAAAACACTTCAGATGTGTTCAGCAATGTCTCTTAGGCCATAGTCACACCACACATTTTTTTAAAAAAACTACACTTTCACTTTAAACAGTCATTTCTTCCCCCAAAGAAGTTTCAGAATGGTAGTTTGTTAAGGGTGTGGAGAGTTGTTAGGAGACACTTAATCCCCTTCCAGACCAACAATTCCCAGAGTGGTTAAACAATCAAAACCTCTTCCTAGGGAATTCTGTGAATTGTGGCCCTGTGAGGTGAGCAGGGGTCTCATAGCATTTCTCTGTATTCTTAACAAACTTCAGCTCCCAGAATTCTTTGGGGGAAGCCATAACTGTTTAATGTGTTATCATACTTTTTTAAAAAGTATGGTGTTAGTGAGAAGGGTGAAGTATTATTGCTTTCCTCCAAAGGTGAAAAGTAAATGGAAAAGAGAACAAAATACATCAGAGTCTCTCTCTCTCTCTCTCTCTCTCTCTCTCTCTCTCTCTCTCTCTCTCTCTCTCTTTCTTTCTTTCTTTCTTTCTTTCTTTCTTTCTTTCTTTCTTTCTGTGTGTATGACATGACTTCATATGTGTGTCGAAATCCTAATTTCCCCATTTGGTTGACTTGCTAGTAGCTGAAGATTAACGTCTGATTTTATACATTTTCTGAGCAGCGGAAGATCTGAGTCCCCATGGCTGCTTCCCACACGACTCCAGTAATGTTTGTAGGATAGACCGGAAGATCAGCATAGAGAAGCAATCTCACCAGTGTTGTCCCTAACCCCAGAGCCCAACGGTGTTGCCACTGGAAGCAAACAATTAGTTTCTTAACCTACCTGCGATTCCATCCTACAAATGTTAACCAGAGTATATGAGATCAGTCATGGGGGAAACGGTTCCTGTATCGCTCCAGGAACCTAAATTGGCCTTTAGTTTCAGACAGATAGTCTGCTCAAAAAGAACATTAATTGGAGTTGTTTAGAACTATGATAGTAAAGTTGTTTTCTGTCTTTCTCACACACTGGGTTATTTTCTGTGTTAGGGTTGTGAAAGAAAGCTCTTTCACATATATGCTCAGGAGGAAAGCCAAGCACACCAATGTCGTGGCAGTCTGTTGAAAAGTAACTTTGCTTTGGAGGTGCTTCTGAAGCACTGTAACTTTCTTGCAGTGTTAAAGCTGAATGGCATATCTTCAGCCACTAAGCTGTGGCTATCCTGATTGGAAGAAAATGTGCAAAGTATGTTTAATGCAGGCCAGCTCCCAAAATTTTGCGCAGTGCAGCTGAAAAGGTCCCCCTTCCCCTGAATTGTTAAACTATTATAGCTCAAGGACTATAGCAGTTGAGGTGTCTGCCCAAAGCCATGTTGCTGATGTGAAGTTCTGCAAATTATCATGCATGGATGGTTAGCTGTGTTTACTGTTAGCACTTAGATATCATTCCCTCTAATAGTGAACTGTGGTGGTTGAGCACCTATTATTTGGGGGGTGAAAGGGGGCCACCCAAAATAAGGTAGCAGCTTCTACATACTTGGGGGATACCTTTGGAATGCAGAAAGTACAGAAACTTATGAACCAGAATAAAAATTCCCCATGGTTTTTGGTTCATCATGGTTCTTTGCAGCAGTTAGTCAGGCATGCGCCTTCCCAATACAGTTTTGTTACTATACAGCAGGATCCCCAACGTAAGAGGCTAAATATTGGTTTCATTAAAGAGGTGAAATTGTTCAGTAGTTCTGCCATAAAAATACTCTTCCATCAAAAGTCCATAAATTGCAATAGTTGAGTATTGATTAGAGTACATTGGACATTTATCATTCATATTAAAAAGTCTGTTACTTTTGTTCCAATTTCTTTTTAACCCCCTCTGCATCAATTTGGTAGGCTAGCAACAAGGTTGTTTTGGGCCCATGGGGGAAAGTGGGGCAATAGGCTTCTAGGAAATAAAACGAAATTAATCTAAAGGCCATAACCGCTTTAAGGTCTGATTTTTTCCCTTTATATATAAAAAATGTCCATTATACTCAGTTGAAACTGTGTGTGTGAATAAACTTGAAAGTGTTGCTGTGGCCTATATGGTAGAATCACAATTTGAGGTTCAGTTAAGAGCCAGAGTGTCTTGTGATCCAATAGCTTGTCTGTATATTTCCTTTGCAAACAGATTGGACTTTAAAATAAAAAAAATCCTTCAGTAGCACCTTAAAGACCAACTAAGTTTTTATTTTGGTATGAGCTTTCGTGTGCATGCACACTTCTTCAGATACAGTGAAATGGAAGTTTCCAGGCACTTATGTAGAGAAGGGGTGGGGAGGGGTGGGGATGGGGAGGGGGGATCACTCAGAAGGGTGGTGGAAATGGGTGATTGACTGACTGATAGCTGTTGATGACCGCAAACGACTGCAAATGGTTTTGCATGAAAAAGCAAGGGTTGAGATGGCTGAAGATCGCTTATCATGTATAATGAGATAAGAATCCGATATCTCTGTTCAAACCAGGTCCCTCCATGGTTTTGAGCTTGGTGATAAGTTGCAATTCAGCAACTTCTCTTTCCAGTCTATTTCTGAAATTCTTTTGTAGTAAGACAGCTACTTTGAGATCTTGTATAGAATGTCCTGGGAGATTGAAGTGTTCTCCTACTGGTTTTTCTGTCTCCTAGAATGTCCTGGGAGATTGAAGTGTTCTCCTACAGGTTTTTCTGTAGGAGAACACTTCAATCTCCCAGGACATTCTATACAAGATCTCAAAGTAGCTGTTTGAACAGAGATATCGGATTCTTATCTCATTATACATGATAAGCGATCTTCAGCCATCTCAACCCTTGCTTTTTCATGCAAAACCATTTGCAGTCGTTTGCGGTCATCAACAGCTATCAGTCAGTCAATCACCCATTTCCACCACCCTTCTGAGTGATCCCCCCTCCCCATCCCCACCCCTCCCCACCCCTTCTCTACATAAGTGCCTGGAAACTTCCATTTCACTGTATCTGAAGAAGTGTGCATGCACACGAAAGCTCATACCAAAATAAAAACTTAGTTGGTCTTTAAGGTGCTACTGAAGGATTTTTTTTTATTTTACTTCGATCCAGACCAACACGGCTACCTACCTGTAACCAGATTGGACTTTGTATTTGAATTTAGTTAAGCTTCCACTACTAAACTAAAGCAGCCAAACTAGCATTTTGGCTACTGGTTGTTCTGGCTTTGCTGAAGGGATACCAGTTCTTTTGAGATGCAGATTTATTTTTTGATGGGGACACAAAAAGCTGCCTTGCGTAGAATCAGATCATTGGTCCATCTACGCTTTTGTCCCTGCTGACTGGCAGTAGCCCTGGACGGTTTCAGGCAGGGGTTTTCCCTATCTCTGCCTGAGGACAAGAAGGATTGAACCTGGGACCTTCTGCATGCAAAGCATATCTTCAGCCACTAAGCTGTGGCTATCCTGATTGGAAGAAAATGTGCAAAGTATGTTTAATGCAGGTCAGCTCCAAAATTTTGCGCAGTGCAGCTAAAAAGGTCCCCCTTCCCCTCAATTGTTAAACTATTATAGCACAGAACGGTAAGGGTTGAACATTTGCATAATACACCCAAAGACTTGCTGGGCCCACTGGGCTGAAATATTGATATGGATCAGGGATCTGATCCCTGCTTCATGTATCCTCAGTTCTCTCTGAGTGAACTGAGAGTGTGGGTGGCCCATCTTGCTGGGTAGTTGTGAGGACGAATAATTCTAAAGTAGCTTCAGTGCTTTTTTCCCCCTCCTAAAAATGTTTAGGGGTACTCTCATTTTGAAATACTACCCCTCAATGAGGCCAAACTTAGATTCACAAAATGTTTAGGGGTATGCGTACCCCCAGAAAAAAAACCCCACTGCGTAGCTTGCATACGTGAAAGCACTGTAGGCAGCTTTTAATAATGACTTGGGTGGGTTGCCAGTCAGGCATCTTTTTTGTTTCCATGTGAACACATTACCAAATGTAACTGCAGAAATTCTCAATTTACCCCCCTGGGTTTCCTGTGGTGTAAGGCAAGGGTATCCAATGTTGTGCTCTCCAGATATTGCAATAACTTTGCCATAGAACAGGCTTTCCCAACCTCGTTTGGTCTCAGTGTTGTTGGACCCCCTTGACCATTGGCCATACAGGAGCCCATGGGAATTGGAGTCCCACCACATTGAGAGGGCGCCATGTTGGCCACTCAACAGGTCAGCTGTTTTGAATAATGTGTTAGGTCCGTTTCTCTTTTTTCCTGCTCCCTGAAACTTACTGTACTTTTCTTCTTCTCTCTTCTCAGTTGAAGAAGGCGAGTCATCGGATTTCACTTTGAACTGGGACTCGTCCGTGACCCAATCAGGTAAAGGTGGTGGTTGTTCCATACAGGAAACTGCTTTTTGTGTGTGTTGCATTCCTGCCTTTACTCCCAAACCTATCCGTTGCAACTCAGCTTCTTAGATTGGTTCCATATGTCCAATAAAACCCATTACATACAAAGACTAATATACTCTTATCCTCCCAGGAGCCATTTTTCCTTCTGGTGGGCACATTGAATCGGGTTATGACTTTCTCAGGTATGGCTGCTTTGAAGTCTCCTGCCATGGCCACCGTTGGACCTTCATTCCAGTATAATTATAAAAAAGTGACCTTTGATGGGATTTCTCTCCCCCCCTCCTTTCAATCTCAGCGATGTAACGTTTGTGTGCTTTCTGTTTTTTGGGAGAAATTGCAAAGCGGCGGAATGTGTCGCTGTTGATGAATTGATGATTGGTTCATTGGTAAAGAGCCAAGGCTCGCTTTTCTGATGATGTGCAAAGGCTTTGAAATGAAATGACGATAAAGTGTAACGACATTCGAGGTTCTGTGTGCTGGCAAGGTGCAGGACTCCTTCAGTAAATAATGTAATGTAACGGGGTTCTTTTGGGGGAAATCGTTTGGCTCTAACAGTAATTAAATCTTTCTGCGGGTGCAGGGGAGGTGAATATGAATGTACGGTGGAATCCAAACTTGCTATTTTTTTGAAGAAACAAAACCAAAAATACCACAACCTCAGAATGGCTGTAGATCAGGAATAGGTAACATGGTTGCCTTGCAGATGATTTTGGACAATTTTGTGGAGTGACTTCTGTTACAAGGAAAGGTTAAGTGTTTCGTAACTATGTATACAGAAAAAGCAAGTAAGGGACATGACAGAAGTCTATAAAATTATGCACGGCATGGAGAAATTGGATGGAGAAAATATTTTCTCCCTCTTGCAAATAACACTAGAACTTGCGGATATCCGGTGAAAGTGAATGTTGGAAGATTTGGGATAGATTAAAAAAAGGTACTTCTTCACGCAGTGCATAGTTTAACTACCGTATGGAGCTGAGACAGGGATGGCCACCAACTTGGATGACTTTAAAAGAAGAATGGAAGAAATTCATGAAGGATAAGGCCATGTTTCGCCTCCGCTGTCAGAGGGAGCATGTTTCTGGATTCTTTTTTCTGGATACCATACAGGAAGGGAGAGTGGACTTGACTTTGCAGGCTTCTCACAGACATCTGGGTGGCCACTGTGAGAACAGGATGCTGGACTAGAGGGGACATTGGGCTCTTATTATGTTCTTATGACTACAACTCCCATAATCCCTGTCCATTTGCCATGCTGGCTGATGGGAGTTGTGGTCCAAAATTATCTCGCATGTTAGTTGCTCCTGCTGTACATGGCACCAAGAAGTGGCAATGGAGGCAGTGGAAAGAGCCACTTCTGTCATTATTAACACTTAGGAGGAACCTAAAAACATTCCTGTATATACAGGATTAAAGGCAACCTTGAAATGATTAGCTGTGAGGATATTACGAACTGTTTAAAAATGTTTCCAGTATTTTAATTCATTGTATTTTATATTTTAATTGTTAGCACCTTTTTTTTTTGTTTGCTGCTCTGGGTGGTTTTGGGAGGAAGGGTATTAAAATGAAATGGCTAAAGTGGCCATTGGCCATGATGGTGGATATATTGAACCTCCATGTTCAGGGGTAGTTATGCCTCTGAATATCAGTTGCTGGAGAGCATCCTCTGGAGAGTTTTAGGGCCTTCCTAGGGAGATTTGCTCAGGCAATATGAAAACTCAGGTATAATAAAATTTGCACAGTGCTTTCAAGTGTTTGAAGCATTTAACCTGGAATCTGATGAACAGCACCCTGTAAGGTAAGTTGATATTATTCCCCATACTGCAGATGGCGACAGGGTGGACTGCGGCTGAAAGAGAGTAGCTTGCCTGTGGCCACCTAATGAGTTGATGGCAGGGGCAAGATTCGAATTGGAGACTTCCTGGTTCACAGCCCTGTTTCTTAGCTACTGTATTAAACCAGCACTCCAAGCTACCTCTCATATGCCACCTTCGAGGGCAAGCCCTCCCAGGGAGTCATTCTTTTAAAGTCCCTTTCATCTTTACATTCTTGTTTAGTATCGTTGCACGACTTGTAACCCAGAATATGGTTGCCCCTTTAAGGTTAAACCCAGTGAGCCCCTTTTTATTTGTGTGGATAGGTTTGCCTGCCAGCATGCAAAGCGGCTCTTTCTCTTTTTCTGAAAGGAGCACTTGCCATGAATCAGTGCAAAATTGCTTTTGTTTTTGTTTTGTTTTTTTTAAAAAACTTGGGTGGTTCCAGAAAGAAAGAATGCAAATGAATGCCTGATTCTTCTTTTCTTTTCTAGAATTGTCATGGTGAAGAGCACAGATTAGTTTTGGTTTGCTAGAAAATATTTTCCTATGTACATATTCTCCTCTAAGGATCTTATTTTTAAGTTTATGCAAAGCATATGCTGCAGCATATACAGTATTTTCCTGGGCCACAACTTCCCTGCACCCGGTATGGCTGTGTTTGAACAACTTTTTTTTTTACTGTTCTTTTGATGGCAAGTATTTCTGCTCTGAAAACCCAACTGCTGGCTGTGAGACAGAAGGCCCCTTTGTGCCTGGAGCTAACAGTGCATTAACAAACAAAATACAATTTATTTTTTTAAAACTGCTGGGTCTCTTACTGGACCTTAATCTCAAGCAGCAGAAGACTAGATTCTCCAGCTACCTTGAATTATATTGAGTGACAGGCAAACCAATGACAGGATATGGGAAACCCCCTTGCCCCAATTCAGAACACTCCAATTTGGGTTTTGGGGATTGTTCTTGAAATCTGTGCTTTTTTCTTTTCTTTTTGGGTCAAGGTGGCAATCCCATGCACACCTAATTTGGGAGTAAGTTCCATTGAGCTCACCGGGACTTGCTTCTGAGGAGAGAAACATGCGCTGTAAGATGTACCAAATGTAATGTCCACTCTGTTCACTTCCACACCATATATTTATAGCACTTTTAACACATAATTTAAAGAATCTTGGGAAATGTAGTTTGCTAAGGGTGCTGGAAATTGTAGCTCTGTTGGTGGGGTGTAGACTGCAGCTCCAGGATTCTTTGGGGGAGGCCATGTGCTTCAAATGTATGGTGTGGATGTGGCCAATTTTAGAATAATAGAATCATAAGGAACCACAAGGATCATCTAGTCCAGGCATCCCCAAACTGCGGCCCTCCAGATGTTTTGGCCTACAACTCCCATGATCCCTAGGTAACAGGACCAGTGGGGAAGATGGGAATTGTAGTCCAAAACACCTGGAGGGCCAAAGTTTGGGGATGCATGATCTAGTCCAGGGGTCAGCAAACTTTTTAAGCAGGGGGCCGGTCCACTGTCCCTCAGACCTTGTGGGGGGCCGGAGTATATTTTGAAAAAAATATATGAATGAATTCCTATGCCCCACAAATAACCCAAAGATGCATTTTAAATAAAAGGACACATTCTACTCATGTAAAAACACCAGGCAGGCCCCACAAATAACCCAGAGATGCATTTTAAATAAAAGAGCACATTCTACTCATGTAAAAACATGCTGATTCATGGACCGTCCGCGGGCCGGATTTAGAAGGCGATTGGGCCACATCCGGCCCCCGGGCCTTAGTTTGGGGACCCCTGATCTAGTCCAACCCCCTGCAATGCAGGAATCTTTTGCTCAAAGTGGGGCTTGAACCCATGCTCTACCAACTGAGTTATCCCAGGAGAGCAATAGAGTTGCCAGTGCTCTTTCCTTAGATTTCTCTCCTTGTGTTGGAACTGTTGTAGCATGACTTCTTCTCGCATCACCAGAGTACCAGGCCGCTGGAAACAGGGGCCAACAGTGCAGGGTGATGCTGTGGCCTGGGGTTCACCCATGAGGCTGATAACTTACTGCGTCACCCAATGTGGCATGTGAAAGAGGTGTGATGCAGAAGAACTGGTGAATGTGAGGAGGAGGTTCACCCTCATTTGTTTGCCCTCTTTGTTCAGGACAGATGAAAGGAACTTCTTCCTGGAGCACATAGTTAAACTATGGAAGTCACTCACACAGGAGGCAGTGTTGGCTGCTGACTTGAATGGCTTTAAAAGAGGAATAGACAAATTCATGGAAGAGAAGGCTATCAATGGCTACGAACCATGTTGGCTACAGCTGGAGGCAGTAATGCTTCGGAATACCAGTTTCTGGAAACCACAGGAAGGAAGAGGACTCTTGTGCTCAAATTCTGCTTGCTGGTGTTCCACAGGCACCTGGTTGGCTGCTGTGAGAACAGGATGCTGGATTATTTGGGCCACTGGCCTGATCCAGCAGCTTCTTCTTATGTCCTTACCTACTGCTGTTGTTGTTATTATTATTTATTCATTTTGTAAGTTCTTTATAAAACTTAATAAGTAAGGGTGGCTTTATGGAACTTGCAGGTTCAGGAGCAGACTATATCTGATTGCTGGTTTCTTGGGGGTGGGGGTGGGCAATCTGCCTTCATGCCCTGCTTATCAGCTTCTTGGAAGCATCTGATTGGTCACTGTGGAAAACAGGATGCTGGACTCGAGGGATCTTTTGTCTTATCCAGCAAGGCTGCTCTTGCATTCTGTGACCTGCATTAGCTACGCAGTGATTGGTGAAGTGCTGTGCAGGCTGCAGAAACCAAGCCCCTGTCCCTGCCCTGGCCCCTGCAATTCACCCACCCTGGCTTCCGTGGTTATGCTTGGCATTTCTCCTGCATTTCCAAGCTTACATTGCAGAGGCTTAAGGACTGCAATTCTTTTAAAAAAACCAAAACTGCAATGTTAGTTTTGTCTGTGGCTGCAGAACTGCAGAGCCCCCATAGCTCTGTGGCAATTCTTGGTGTCACCTCAATGATATCAGTTTGTCTGTTTCTATGTAGCAGGACAGTGTGGTGCCCAGCTCCCCACACTCAAGGAGCGATGCAACCGAGTCTCTGAACGTGTGTGCAGTTCAGTCTTCATGCTTTCTGATGTGCAAACAGAGAAAGGGAGTGGAAGGGAGATCCTGTTAATTTAAAACATCTGGCAAAATGATTTGGTTTCGTGGACTTTTTCTTCTTTTTCTTTTTTGAAGTGGCAGAGGCAATGGCAGGGGAGAGGAGAGAGGGTGCGGGGAGATGTTGTTGATTTGGGCCGGGGCACAAAAATGAAAAGTGAGGCATGTTTATTCCCCCGTTATTGAAGTTCTACATCACTTTGCTGGTGCTAATGCAAACAGGAAGATCATAAAGGAACATAATGAAAGTCTGGCACACTGGGACCATGGGGCTGGTTTCGGTTACTGAATATAGCTTTGGAGACACCCCACGCAATGGAAAGCAACTCCACAGTATTACTCCACTATATATTATGGCTTTTTAATGGTTTCTCCACATCCACCTCTACTCTTGTATAGCTTTTCCATCTTATTCCACTCAGAAGCTTCATGTAATCTTTTTCTTTTTTTATATGCTGCTCAGTACAACCGAACAAGATAATTGTGCTTGACTTTTTTTTTTAATAAAAAGTACAATTCTATCACTCAAATCTTATTAAAAATTAAGGGGTGTCCATATCATTTTGTGTATCATTATAATCCAGTGACAGCATCCAGAATAATAGATTGGGAGGGCACAGAAGGGGCAAGTTTTTTGGGGGGTAGGGTAGAGGTTTGCCCTCCATGTTAGGTTGCTGAAAGAGCAATAAATTAGATTTTATGTTAACACTTCCTTGCTAAGCGTATTTTCCTCTGGAATATCTCTCATAGATTTTGAAGGTATAACTTTCAAGTAAGCATGTTCAGGACTGCAAACATCATTTTCCAGTGCTATTTTTCTAGAAAAAGAGGTGCTGGAACTCACCATGAGTGCCTACCTTGTTCTCTTATAATAGCAGTGACGGCCACTTAAGAGGTGCCAGAACTGAGTTCTGGCTGAAAAAAAGCCCTGTTATTTCCACTTTATGATGCTGTTATAATTACTAATTGGGAGGAGAGGATAGTGTTTTTCTTTTAGGTAAATGCAGGGGTCCAGCAGTGGGGAGTGAGCTGTGTCGGGTGTGTGTGTGTGTACCACTTATATTATCACTTTTTACTCTTGGCTATTTCTTACTGTACATTTCCATCTACAGTTGTACCTTGGAAGTTGAACGGAAGCCGTTCTGGAAGTCCGTTCAACTTAACGTTAGGAAACGAAAGCACGGCTTCTAGTTGGCTGCAGGAAGCTCCTTCAGCCAATCGGAAGCTGCGGAAGCCCCATCAGACGTTCAGCTTCTGAAAATCGTTTGAAAACCGGAACATTCATTCAGGAGCCAAGTTGTTTGAGAGCCAAGGTGTTTGAGATCCAAGGTACGACTGTATTTCAACTGGAATTACAGGCTCAGGGTGGTATTCAGCTAGGTTTTACTCAGAGTAGACCCATTGGAATGGACCTAATTTAGTCATGCTAATTTAAGTGGGTCTACAGAGAGTAAAATCTAATTGAATACCGTACTTAACATTTTGTTTAACCAACGATCAATTAGCAAACTTTTATTATCGCTATTTTAATAATTTCAGTTGTTAGAGGCCTACTACAAAAATGTTTCAATGCAACTTGCAGTACAAAAATTACATTGCAATGCAAAATAAGGTTTAAGAACAACAATAAGCACTAAAAATTATCATTGACCAATTCTGAAAGCATCAGACAGAAACCCCACTTCCCTCCAACCGCGTGATCAAGAAATAAATTTGCCAGCTGCAGCACCCACAGAGATATTCCCATGCATTGTCCATTCATTCCAGTGGAGGAGAGGGAATTGTAAAAAGAGCCAAATACCAAGATCACGACACAGCCATGCTTGAGAAATATAGGGAATTGGTGCACAGATGCCTTGCCTAGCCTAGGGTCGAGTTGACCTGAGTCTTGCTCAGTTGACTTAAAAAGAAAATAGAATTGCAAACATCAAGCAACATGTTCTAAATTTACAGACAGGATTGCATACTCAGGATCACTTAACACAATTAGCTATGTCTAAGTGTCTTAGTCATCTGGCCACATGACCCGGAAACTGTGTGCGGACAAACGCCAGCTCCCTCAGCTTATAGAGCGAGATGAATGCCGCAACCCCAGAGTCGTCCGCGACTGGACCTAACGGTCAGGGGTAAAGGTAAAGGTAAAGGGACCCCTGACCATTAGGTCCAGTCGTGACCGACTCTGGGGTTGCGCGCTCATCTCGCATTATTGGCCGAGGGAGCCGGCGTATAGCTTCCAGGTCATGTGGCCAGCATGACAAAGCCGCTTCTGGCAAACTAGAGCAGCACATGGAAACGCCGTTTACCTTCCCGCTGTAGCGGTTCCTATTTATCTACTTGCATCTTGACGTGCTTTCGAACTGCTAGGTCAGGGGTACCTTTACCTTTACCTTTAAGCTGTGTAGAGGTGGTGAGTATGTGTTGCTGTTTGTATCGAAGCTCCCTGTCTATGGAATGCTCTCCCCAGGGAGGCCCACCTGATGCCAACTTAGTCATTGTTTTGCCCCTAGGCAAAGGTGTTGTTGTTTCCCTGGGCATTTGGGCTGCTACAATGATTGGATGTTTTAATATGTTTATCTACCGTAGTTTTATTATTGCATTTTACTCACTTTGTGCATTGCTTAGGGACTTGTGAGAAGCAATACGTAAATCCAGTAAACCTAATGCAGAGCAGGGACAGACTTAGGTCATTTTTGGTAATATAGCACCCCGAGCGAGGCCAAAGTTTGGCTCCCCCCAATAGATCTTCTCAATTTTGCACCCCCTCGGCTCTGCGTCCTAAGCCCTAAATCCAGTGCTGCACAAGGCATATGAAGAAGTGCTTTTCTGGATCTGATCAAGGTCCAGCCCCTCTGGTTTCTTTTTTAAAATGCTAGCAACCAGGAGATGCTGGCTCCTCCACTAGAAATTTGTCGGTGCTTCATCTGTGGATGGCAGTGAACAAGCTGGAAAACTTTCAGTAATTTAGGGAAAGGAGTGGTGAGACAACATTTAGGAAGAGGGACAACACAAGACTTGTATTCACCAGGCCAATCATGGGGAGGCTTAACAGAGTGGGGATTTCAAGTGAAGATTCCCCAAATAGCTACAGATCACAAGATCCTACACACATTGTTGAAACAGCTTTATGCTGAATCAGACTTCTGATACATCTTGCTAGGTGTTAAAAATTCTGAGGGCCGATTCTCTCCAACCTTCATAGTCTCCTGGCTCTGCTACCTGAGATTTGTTGTCACTAGAGATTCTAGATCTCTAGATTCTAGATCTCTAGTGGGGCTTCCCTCATACAAAGCTTGTGCCCCACTGCTGAGCTGTAGGCCTTCCCTGTGTTGTGATGGTGCAATTTTATTGCACTGGCATCTGTAACAGATGCATACAGAAAGCATCCAATTTGGAAGCAGCAGCAGTTTCGGTTGCAATCCATGGAAATCTGAATTGGGATGAGATTGACTTGGATACCCCCTTTACCATGGGGAAACCCTGGCATTGCAATGGCCCCCGAGTTTGCTGTGGCTCTGCTTCTATGGGGTACTTGTATGATGACAGTGTATTTGTGCAATCCCCAATGTTAGGAATGTAACCTCGACTGAGCAAATGTCTTGCACCAATGTTTTCTATATGTTTCTTTGGAGCCTGTTTTCTTTCCAGCACTATGCAGTGCAATGCAGCCATGGTGGTCTTTCAGTTCACATGCAGAGCTTATAAAATGTGGCCTTCTGGAGTTTACAGTCTCAGCAGGACCAGCGAGGCAGCCTCAGATAGCTTGCTGTGAGTGGAGGTTTAAGAAAGTTAACTGCATGGTTGAAGATGTAGTAATGGCCACCAACTTGGATGGCTTTGAAAGAGAACAGGGGAGATCCATGGAAGATAAAGCCATCAGTGGCTACTAGCCTTCATGGCAATGTTCTACCTCCATTGTTGGAGGCAGTATGCCTCTTAATAATTGCAAGTGGGAGGAACACTATTGCACTGCAGTCCTGCTTGCAAGTTTGCCATGGGGATCTGCTTTGCTACTGTGAGACCAGAATGTTGCACTAGATGGGGCTTTGGCTTGATCTAGCAGGGCTTTCTCTTCACTTTGTTTTCCATCTGAAGTTTGGCAATGTGATTACTGATTTCTGAAACAATAATGAGCTAGGTGGACCCATGGCCTGGCTCTTAGGGTTTGGATGGCTTATGAATCTGTGTGTTGTTGTTGTTTTTCTAATAACCACATTGTGGTTTTAGTTTTAATGGACAGAATGGTATTCTCTTTGTGCTTGCTGTGACTTAAGAGATCTGGCTTTCTATTAAATAGTGGTTCAGGAGCATTTTATTGTTTAAATACACCAACATCTTACGCGGGCAGGAGGTTGTTTTCCCAGAGGGTGTGTGCGATAGAGCTCGAGTTCACCTACTCTTTTCCCGACACAACCATTGTACAATGTACTGCTTGCGTGCGCATTTGATGCAAGTCACCAACAAAGGGGTAGGCTAAGGAAGGAGGTGTCAGGGGAGACTCCTGAAAGATGATGGCCGGGGAAGCATTTGCTGGTCAGAGTTTGTAAAAAAGAAAGAAAGAAAAAGAGGTTTTTTTTAAAAATCCCCCCCTTAAGATTTAATAGTTGTCTGGCCAGATTATTGCATTGCACTGCTACATGGTTGTTGTAATATATCACGGGTGCATTATCTTGAGGAGCAACAAGGGACATGTTAAAGAAGCAAAGAAGTCTTACTAAATATATAGAGAATTTAAGGCATTTTTAAAGACTTACGGGAAGTTTAAAGATATATACAGCTTGCTGGGGAGTTTCTCATTAGCCTTCGTAGGCAGTCTTTGGAGAGTGGGGTGGGGGAAGAAAAGGTTCAAAACAGTTACTTAGTCTTTTAATATTGATGAACATTTGAGTGCCTTTCTTGTTCATATTTATAAGAATGATATCACAGACTCAAAGCCATAAATATAGAGGTTGTTGTTGTTTTTGTTGTTGTTGTTTGCACCTCCTTTCCCACAATGGAGTAGGCGTTATATTAACACACACTATTATATTGTTGGGGAAAATGGAGAAAGTGGCAAGGTATTTCGTCTTGTCCTTTTTGGTAACCTTTTTTTGCAACAATACTACTGCTAATAATAAGGTGATTTTCTGCTGGATCAAAGCATTATTATAGCTGTAACATTTATATGTGTTTTGTAATTTTGATGTGCCTGTTTGTATGGAAAATGGTTATGCATGCTGATAAACAGTTTGTTTTTATGTATGCATTTCTGCCTAGGAATGTTAATGATTAAGTGGTATATAAGTGCCAAAAGTAAATAAACAATCCTTTTTGGTGCAGTTTCAATGGATAGTCAGTGACCACAACTTCCTTTGGGCTTCAGAACCATCAGGACCTCACAATTCTGGCCTCTTGCATTTATTTTATCTCTCCCCCCCCCCGGCCTTAAATTTACATCCCACCTTTTTCTGTTATGGGACCCAGTTGTTGTTGTTCTCTTCTGACTTCTTAGTCATGTAATAGAAAATTAAAAAGTCTCTAAGCAACTTACAACAAAAAAGGCATAGTATAAAAACAGACATTACTCAAGATGAAACCCATCTAGGCGCTGGGCAGACCCCAACCTGCTTAGCTTCAACAAAGCTGTGGCTTCATTTGCCTTCAGACCATACCATACCAGACTCTTCTCTGAGAGTCAGCATCTACAACATTTTATCTCCTTACACTGGGCCTACCACTTTCGGCTCTGCTGTTTCCATATCTTCCTTCCACTACAGCAGGGGTGGGGAACTTGAGACCCTCCAGATCAGGCATCCCCAAACTGCGGCCCTCCAGATGTTTTGGCCTACAACTCCCACGATCCCTAGCTAACAGGACCAGTGGTTGGGGAAGATGGGAATTGTAGTCCAAAACATCTGGAGGGCCGAAGTTTGGGGATGCCTGCTCCAGATGTTGTTGTATTCCAGCCAATGGTCAGGGCTGATGGGAATTGCAGCCTGAAGACACCTGGACGGCTGCAAGTGTCTCCATCCTTGCTCTGTAGCAACCAATGCGTCCACTGTGCTACTTCACAGTAAGGAACTGTCTTTCTTATGAAAATGATTTCTCAGTCTCCAAGCAGGACCCATGTTCTCCCACCCACCCACCCACCCAGCATGCAGATAGGTGAGTAGTTTCCCTTAGTTGCATGCCTATAGTTGCATGCCTTAGTTTCCCTTAGTTGCATGCCTATAGAAATGAAATTGGTCATCACCTCAAATCTGAAGGAAGCGGGGATATGTGGGGTGCCTCCGCTTGCTCAGAGGTTCCATTGGGCTGTGTATACAAATTTGAGGCCGAAAGAAACGAATGTGGCTTTCTGTTTCTGGATAACCGGCCATGTAAACAAGCTACTGCCTTGCTGCCGTTGATTCCATACGCCCAAGTAATCTGCCGCCTTCCTGCTGTGGTCCAGCCAGTAAGGTGGTTTACCTGAGTTCAAACACTGCTTTTGTCAGTGAGCCGGTCTTTTAATCAGGAGGAACAGAAAATCCTGCCCACGAGGTATAGTTTAATTGCTTCATGCAACTCAATACAGCTGAGATTGCTAGTTACAGCCACATATTTCTCTTGTTGGATTTCACTGCTGGGCAAGGGCAAATTGTTTTGACCTGCGCGTGTGTTTATAAAGTTAGTATAGTTAGTGAGGAAAGTTTTGGACTGGGAAGGCATGGGCTCAGACAGACATGAATTTTGGTGGGTAGACTTGGGCAAGCCCCTTACGCTTAGTCTGAATTATCTCCCGTGGGGTTTTTGCAAGGATAAGATGGGATAATTGCAGTTATAGCTAATAAGCATCCATCCCTAAAGTCATGTAAGGAAAAATCATGACCACATCACAAAGTATTCTGCGGCAATAGCAAAAGTATATACACTGTTTTAATTACAGGCATGATGTTGGAGCAAGCCTATTTTTGACACAAAGGTGAAGCAGGTGTAGTCAACTGTCATTAGCTGAAACTATGGTTTAATAACAAGCCAGGATAATATCACTTTTATTTGCATCTTTTTCCTCCTCAACTTCTGTGGATCATGTGATGCGTCCTGGCTGTTACTCAAAAATGTCATTTGGTGTTTTGCCAGCACTTGTTAGTGTTAAACACCAGGCAACTTTTTAATTGCCTGTGCTCTTTTTTTAAAGGTAAAATTAGCAGCTTTCATTTTCAAAGACCAACGATAGAACAACAAACTGTGGTTAGTTTGTGTTTTCTGCTCTTCTTCCCACCTTGTATATCTCTATCTCTGTTGGCTACAGCAAAGGAATATTCATTTCACTGTGTTTTACATGGCATGGTTTCCCTTTTTGTTTGTTAAGGCGTTGGAACCTGACAGAAATAGCACTTCTGTATTTTTATTTTTATTTAAAAAAACCTTTTAAAAAATCCTCTTTTTTCATCTTCATTTTGCACATCACTAATTCTTATTTAATTCCCATTTCCTTAATTGCCTTGTTAACAAATCCACAAAATATGACACTTTTATATTCAGCAGGCGACAGTTTTCCTTCCCTGTTACAAAATATAGGTGATTGACCAAGCCAGTATTAGACACTTGTATCCTTCAAGCAGCCTTTGTGATTGCACCTTCTTGGGGTCTTAGCCAGCCAATGAGTTTTTAAGGTTTGGAATGCACCATTTAAGCAACAACAACAAATTTATGCATAGTTTATTACATTAAAAAAAATCTGCATAAAATTGCAAAGAGCAAGCGTGAACAGTAAAGAAAATGGCAATCACTGGGGCAAAGCATGTCAATTCATAATGCTATTAAGAAAATCAAAGCCAAAAGTAATAAGCAAATAAAGATGAGGGGGTGGGGAGAGACGGGGTCAGAAAGGAAAGGGGAGGGAGGGGGTGTGCCCCTGAGAGCCCACAATGTGTACAGATCATGCAAACAGCTCTATGTAGGAACCCCAGGTATCAGAGTATGTAGTCTCTTTATGCTACCAAACAAAGGTAGCCATTTCATGATTATGGCATCTCCCCTTTCATACGCTGCAAAGGAAAAAAAGGTTCTCTGGCTGATGAACAATTGGGGGAGCCATTCAATCCTTCCAGTGTTGTAAGGTCGGTCTCTTGGTCACCAATAAAACACACAGGATCCAGCAGCTGCAGCGTACCTCTGTCAAAGATGCAGCCAGATTTATACCGGGAGAATGGATGAACTGCTCAATCAACTTTAATGCTGCTGTATTACACAATGGTTCCATTAGCATGTCATGCTGAAGTATTATTTAGTGCAGCCTTCCTCAGCCTTGTGCTCACCACATCCCCATCGGTCCTGGTCGGCGTGGCCATTGATTAGGAATGATGGGAGTTGTAGTGAACATCTGCTGAGCACTAGGTTGGGGACGCTTGGTGTAGCAAGATGCACTTGAGCAGGAAAGAGCTACTGTGAGCCACAGCCGGGATTGTGGTTTATTCCTAATTATGGCTTGTTCAGAAGGGGACCAGATTTCGTGATATTGTGGTGAGACAAACAGGGAAGGTGAAAGTAAACACAGCAGAAGGCATTATTCCAGCTGTGCAGGTGTGGGAAACATACAAGCCCAAACATTGCAGTGGCTCTTTTCTGCTTGACCACAGTTAGCTAAACCATGGTTTAGTATATGGGTCAGAAAACTAAGGCCCGCGGGCCGGATCAGGCCCAATTGCCTTCTAGATCCGGCCCGCGGATGGTCTGGGAATCCAGGCAGGCAGCATAGTATGCAATGGTTTTCGTGACTAGCCAGGCTTGGCGGTCAAAAGTGAGGTGGGCGGCTGCTCGAGACAAGCCCCTTCTCTGTCCTCTGTCCTTTGCATGCATACGCAACAATCTTTTCTTCCAGGATTGGGGGGGGGGGGAGAGGGAAAAGGAGCCACAGTTTGGATTGGAGCTGCCGGCGAATGACTTCAGGAAGGGCAGTTGTGGTAGCAGGGGCTCGGAGGTGCCTCAGGAGCGACACCCGCCGGTGTCTGTGGCGGCGGTGCTCCCTGACAGAGGAAGCGGGGAGCGCCTGGGTGGCTGTACTCTGAAACAGTTCTGCACTCTGCTGGGGAGGCTGCTCGTTAGCTACTCGGTGCGAGCCATGGAAAGGTAAATAGTCGCCGCCGCCTTGTCTTCCCTCATGCAGGGAAAAGAATGTTGTTGCTTGAGCGGCGCCGGCCTGACTTAGCATGGCCAACGGCTTTTCCCTTCACCCATTCATACGCACATGCTTTCCAGGGCTGACAAGAATGGCGCACTTACCTCAGCCCCCCCCCACTGCCCCCCCCACCTTACGAGAGAAATAATAACTGCCAATGTGTAAAATGAAAAGGAAGCAGCGTGGGTGTATGAGGAAACACCTCCCCCCCCAAAAAAATCACATTTGGGCAACGTTGGGGTTGGTCCCAATAAGGGGTTTTTTGCCAAAAATGCGGGTCATAATCATGGCAACATATAGTCCGCCCCCCCAAGGTCTGAGGGACAGTTGACCGGCCCCTTGCTGAAAAAGTTTGTTGACCCCTGAGTGTGACCTGCAAACCACAAATAGAGAAAATGTGCACCTGTGGTTTAATGAAAGTTTAATTATAGCTTTTTAAAAAACAAAACACCTGACAACCCATTCTGATATTGCACTAGTGTAGCGATTCCACACTTTGGTGCTCCAATGTATCTGATGCTCTATGTGTGCAAGCTGCCCTGTTTTTCTCTCAAATGTGGAACATTGCTACAGATGCTGTGGGAAGTTAGAGACAACAGAGATTCTTAGAATGACACACCATGCAATGTGGGATAGTTTGGACTTCGTATGGAAAAATGGAAGTCTAGCTAGCTTTTTCAGAACTTGCTACTATTTCCATGCATACTGTTTCAGCGAGAGTAAAAACAAGCTCTTAAGCTGTTAGTTTATACTTTCCACAAGATATAAAGAATGGACTGTATGATGGGGACTTCAACCAGGTGTATTAAAAGTAGCTCTGGAGGATTGCAGTAGTTTTGCAGATCAAGCTGATTTCCGCGCCAGCAAGCACCAATTGTAACAAATAAAGTTCTTATTTATGGAAGTCCACTTGATGGCTACTCCCTCTAAAGAGTGTTTAGGGTTGGATGTCATGTAGGAGGATATTAGCTGTCTGAATGGATCTAAGGTTTTCCAAATATCTGTACAAGAGCTCAACTGAAGTTTGTGTTGAGTTTCTGCCAAGAAGCCCAGGTGCATTTCATGATATCAAATCCACCCTGTAACCTGGGCATCTGCATATTGAGAGATATCTCAGTGCTGTGGACTTGAAAGTAGGACTCATGAATACTTCTTTTTATCTAGGAATATATTGGCAGTTGTTACAGATCCTTGCCCAGAGCTCATAATTCTCAGTTGAGGGTCTGAGATGCTTGAGTTTGGTGGCTAACCATAGTGGGCTGCTGATCAATGCAACATTAATCAGTAGCATCATACATTATTGAGGGGTCAGCAAACCTTTTCAGCAGGGGGCCGGTCCACTGCCCCTCAGACCTTGTGGGGGGCCGGACTATGTTTTTGGGGAAAAAATTGAACGAATTCCTATGCCCCACAAATAACCCAGAGATGCATTTTAAATAAAAGGACACATTCTACTCATGTAAAAACATGCTGATTCCTAGACCATCCGCAGGCCGGATTTAGAAGGCGATTGGGCCAGATCCGGCCCCTGGGTCTTAGTTTGCCTACCCATGCTTTATTGTGTTAATATTCCAACTTTCTTCAGTCCTGGAATGCAAGGCAGTATAGATGGATGTTCCCAGGCAGACTTCCGCCAGGACATTAACCCACATGAGCTTAGCTTTGATGTGATTCCTGTATCATGTGCTCTCAGGTGACCTTCTCATATTAGGCTCAGCTGAAATATCACAAAGTAATGAGCAGAATTCTTTTGTCAGGCTGGTGGATGTTCAGTGGGAGAAAAGGTGGGATTGGGAAGAGGATGTAGGTGGGAAGGGTGGGAAATGTCCGTTCTGCAGTTTCTGAGAGTCTTAGCTTATTTAAGAAGATTCATAGACCACTTAATTTTTCTATTAAAAAAACCCTCTAGGAGGTCTATATAATATAGTATAAAATAGTAATAAGAAAAGACCACCAGAATTTAAAAAACAAGTAGACATTATAAAATTACCAGTCAACAACATTTCCAAAGAAATAGGCTAATGAAAACATTTTTAGCACTTGTGGAAAATATTACAACAACACTAAGAGATCATTTCTACACAAGTGCAGAACAAACATCACATATTTTTGGATGGAACTAATTAGGTTAATATCTGGTACAAAAAAGGTCTCAGGTTACTCCACACAGCATGTTGGGATGATGATGATGAGATTATGGTAATTGTAGTCCAACCACTTCTGGGGACCAACTCATGGTTGAAGAACATTGCTCTAGACTACCAAACTGGTTTAGAGGCAAGCTATGAGCTCCTTGGAGAAGAAAGTGGGATATAAATTCAATCTACCCATCTCTCGTTTTTTGTAGGTGCAGGGGGGAAATAGTTTTTGCGTTTTGCCTTTTTTAATGCAGTGACTGCATTAAAGTTATCCTTTGCTTTTGCCTTTAAGTTTGACATTCCAGAATTATATTTTAGGGAGCAAGGCCAATTGTGAAATAATATTGCAAGAGGTATCCATTTAGTTATTTACTTTTTTGGGGGTGGGGGGAAACAAATCTTCATGCTAAAAGACAGATTTAAGCCCTGTTTTCATCACATGCTTCAAGAGAGTGAAAGCGAGAGCTTGCCTTTTTTGCCTGTAAGATAAGATTACTTCCTGTGACTGAATTTTAGTTCATATCTGGACAAGCCCAGCAGAAAATGGAATGTTTTTCTTTTGAACAACTAAGCTGTTAGCTGGAGTGACAGAAGATCCCCTGGGTTCCGTGTTCTGTTAGAGACTGACATCCTGTGGCCGCATCACCTTAAGGACATGGAGGACTATGAAAAATTTAATTCTTTCTGAAGTGGCTCTTTCAGACCCCACAGCTGTGCCGAGGTTCTTCAGTATGCTCCCATCTGTCATGGAAACAGACGTCCCATAAATCGATTCTTAACGTCCCCTGTGGTGTGGTTCTAGAGGTGTTCACAGCTTGCTGAGGGAGCAAAACTTTTCCTTGAACAGTCATCTGGCATGTTCTGTTGATGCAGTAGTGCATTTGTGGCCTGGATTAGAAAGAGGCTTTAGGAAATGGACCTTTGCTGGGAGAATCAACCTCTGGGCAATTTTCTGCAACAGGAGGAACAATGCCAGGAGAGTTGGACAAAGATGCCAATAGTTCAGAGACCTGCTATTTGCCTGTAGATGCCAAGGATTCATTTAGCATAAAAATGTGAGCTGTCTCAAGGGCGAGCGTTAGACCTCTGCCCCACCCAAGCCGGGAAGCTGAGGTCAAGGAACTGTTGGAATTGCAGCAGCAGAGATCATTCTCTGTGCAAGGGTTAATTCTGTTAATGCTAAGGTCAGCTAGCCAAGCACAGGGACTGCTGGAGGTGCTGCTTTGCAACCACCCAAGAGGGGCATGATCTTTGCTGAGGTGGCACATGCTCTGATTGGCTATAAGTTTGGTTGGTTGACTTCCTGTTGCATACAAGGCCTGACCTAAGAAAGACAAAAGCATGATCATGAAAAGCAGGAAAACTTCCCTGTTTAGGAAAGTCCAGACAGGAAGCCCTATTTATGGCCAGGATATAGGATTCCCTTCAAGGAGTCCCAGGTCTTTTTTTCTGGTTAGGGCTCTTCTAACAAAGAGCATGACAAAGCTGGTGAGGACCAAACTCCTACTGACCATTTGAGGCTAGATTTGCTACATGTCCAGAGCCTGTGTTTATGTGCTTTATGGTATATTCTCTCTGTGTGCTCCAGTACACAAATAGTTTGACCTCACTGCTTGCTTCTGGTTGACATGATGCTTTAGGGATCTGTCCTGCTAGAGGTGTCCTTTTACACAGTCGGCGCCTCTAAAAGACCACTTGCCCATTTCTTTTCCTCGGCAAGCAAGTTGATATGGAAAAAGCTTCTTTGAAGTCGAAAGGAAGAAGAAACACTGCTCTAATATGCGATGATAGGAAGCACAAGGCTCATCCCATCAGCTTTGCCAAAATACCAGCTCCATCAGGCACCTTCTATCCCTGAATGGTGCCATCCGGTCATTTATATGAACAACTGCTTAAGAACTGATGCCTGAGTTTGATTTTTCCTCTTCCCTCCCTTTCCCTTTCCCCTTGTGCGTCATTTTTTTTTTTCAGATTGTAAGCTTGTGGGCAGGGACTGTCTTCTTTTAATGGATTGCATGTAAGCCACCCTGGGGGGCTTTTTGGCTGAAGAGCAGGGTGCACATGCTCTAAATAAATAAATAAATAACTGATGGTTCCATCCTCGTTCTTCCTGTTCTTTCGGAGCGAGAGGCTTTTCCAAATCTTGGGAGTCTTTTGTCTTACAAATTTTCCTCTTTAATTCTGGTTGCATTCAAAGAACCTGCATCCCACTTCTCCTTGCAGAATGGCTGCTCCCTGTGAGGTTGGTTATCGCCACAGCTTGCGAGTGTAACAGGAGGAAGGCTCATCTCCCTTTCTCTGTTCCCTTTTCC
The DNA here is from genome assembly GCF_963506605.1 of Zootoca vivipara. NCBI lineage: Eukaryota > Metazoa > Chordata > Lepidosauria > Squamata > Lacertidae > Zootoca > Zootoca vivipara. The sequence goes on from NC_083281.1 coordinate 66,981,308, forward strand.
TGACAGCAGCTGGTTTTCTGCAAGTTTTGGTTCCTTCTTTATTGTTTTTCTTCTCCCCCCCCCCCTTTACAAGTGGCCAAGAAAAGGGATGAGTTCAGATGAAAACCGTAGGTGTTTTTTTGGATACAAATTAGATCTGTTGTTCTAGGAAGGCCCGAGGGAGCATAACTAGCAATAACGGGATGAACTTGAAGCACAAGAAACCTTCGGCTGAGTATTAGGAAATCATTCCCGGTAGTAAGATTGAATGGACTGGGATAATCTCCCATTGCTGAGGTCATTTTCCAGCAGGACCAGGCAGAAACCAGCAACAAAACACTTGAAAACAGAGTTTCAGAAAATATCTTTAAACTGGCAGGGCATCTGAGTGAAGCTTGGTGTATCTCTTGATGGTTTAATACAGGGAGCTGCCCACTGACCCTGCGCCCCCAGATAATGCAGTGTCTTTCAGCGGTCAATAAGAACCAGATTTGGGAAAGGGATGTAGCTCAGAGATAGGGCACATGTTGTTCATGCAGAAGACCCCACATTGAATCCCTGGTATCTCTGGGTACTTGCAAAGCAGCCGCCAGTCTGTCTATACCAGCAGTGGACATCCTGGTGCCCTCCAGATGTTGTTCGGCTCAAAACTCCCATCAGCTCCAGCCAACATGGCTATGAAAAATGCAATTCTAGTCAATAGGAACAAACCAGTGTCAGTTTTAATACTGGTTTTAAATTTTGCTTCCTGTTTCCTTGCATATGTGAACGAGAAGGAAGAGTAGAGAGGTGGAAGTATGCAAAGTCAAAGTTCATTCATGCTTGTTGATGTTGCGGGAAACCATGGTTGCTCATTACCTCAGAACCAGGCCATAATGTAGTTTTCCAGACAGACCCTTGTTGATTTTACATGCAACAATTACACATTGGAAATTACCCACAGAAATTTCTTTTGTGGGCGCAGGTGCAGTGAGCCCAAGGTTGCCGGGGCAGGGGCGTAGGAAGCAATAACAACAACATGACAATGACTTGGGATTGAAATTGCCACAACTTTATCGATTACAGCTGTCAGTAGGCTTTGGGATAGGCACTGGGTATGTTTCCTGAATCATCCAGCCAGCCCAATTGTTGGTTGATTAGTTAATCAGGATCAATCCTGGGTTAAAGATCTCCAATATGACACAAGTCAGGATGCTGGTTGGGGAGTTCTATAGTCTGGGCATTTCGACAGAATTTTTCTCTGCAGAAATGGTAAGCGGTCTTTATGGCATAGAAAGGCTTTAAGTAAATAAAGTGAATTTGTGATCCCTGGTGAACATATAGAACCTATAGATCTCAGCATTGGAGTAGATTGGTGAATCTTCAACATGCATGTCATGTCAGAGTGAGTCTTTTTGATCACTAAAACTATTTGTACCGTGTTTCTCATATTATAAGACATGTCTTATATTTATTTTTTCCTCAAAAAAACACACTATGGCTTATTTTCAAGGGATGTCTTATTTTTTTCCTCCTCCTCCTGCCGCGGCCGGCATTGCTGCTGCGCCTATCAGTATGTCTTATTTTCGGGGTATGGCTTATATTCCTTGAATGCTTAAAAATCCTGCTATGGCTTATTTTATGGGTATGTCTTAAAATATGAGAAACAGGGTATTAAACGTCCAACTTAACCTTGGCTACTGCTGGCTTTCTGCAATGGTTACTGCGAAAGTCATTTGGTGAGATTTTAAAAATAGGGGAAATTGAGATTCAGATGTACAGTAGTAGATAATTTAGTCAAAAGGAATGTTAGGGAAACCTATGAAAAGAGGTGTTTTTTTAATTAAAAAAACCCCCAAAGTTTGTAAAAGAAAACCAAGCCCAGCATGCACAGTTTTGTATTCTGCATTCATAGATTAATAAACTATATTAACAAGTGGGACCAGCAACAAAAATTTTGCAGTGTAGAATGCTCCTGTTCACTTAGCCAGCGAGCCAGCTATGCATGTTCCCAGGATGCTTCATGCCATTCCATCTAGTTTTCTTTTTCACCCTGAATCATCATCATTTTGGGGCCATGCTCATTGAGGTCTTCTGGGTCCCCACTGTGCCTCCCTGCCCCCCCTTAATTTTCTATTGTAGATCTACAAAATCTCGGGTTTCCTTGAGCCTGGTGCATGCAGGTTACCATGTTTGCTACATGAGCAATGGCATTCAGCCACACTTGAACCACTGTTAATAGAAGGAACTGTTAGTTGTCAGGCCTAATGATATTGTGAGGTTTTCCTAGTTGATTGATCTTTTGCCTTCATTCTAACAGATTAGTCAATCAAGCTTAAACAAATTTGCATGTCACAATCTCCTTAAGAGAGTGGGGGCAGGGATAGCAGGACAATGTTCCATGTTTAGTAGAAGGAAAGTCAACATTTCCTGTTCCAATATGGTTAAATTCCAAAATTCAAAATGCCCTTAGGAATTGAACATTAGTTTACTGATTTAAAATTGTTCTCCACCAACTAAAGAACCAAAGCTTTAGTTGGTTAATGTGGTGGCAAAACTGGTGAAGGTTTTTTGGCCTTATGATACAGTGAAAATGCATGGTATCTGATAATACTGTACAGTCAAACCTTGGTTTACGTCTACCTCTGTTTGAGACCGCTTCGGCGAGCGACCGTCGTGGACCCGGAAGTGTATCAGATTAATAAAATATATTATTTTATTAATCTGATACATGATAAAAAAGACTTAACTTTTTAACAAACTAATAATCCGTCAGTTTTTTTTATTATAAAAAATAAAATCTAGCTGTGTTTGGGCCCTTAGTCCAAATTGTTAACCTTGGTGAGTCTTACCATTACGGGACAGAATTGAACTAGAAAATTCCTCTGCTTGGGATTAAAAGGGATGTGTACTGGACTAAAGTTCAAAAATGTTAATTAAAAGCTGATCTTCCCTAAGATGCCTCCAAGGGCACATGAGCCAAATAAAAGCGAAGGTTTTGGAGGGGGAGGGAAATCCCTTTGTTTTGGTGATATGTCTGTTGTGATGGAATTAGAACTGGTGGGTAGGGGAAGGTCTGCATAAATCTCTAGTTTTTAAGTGCAGTTCTTTCAGAAATAAGATGCATCAGCAATGCAACAAAACACTGAGCCAGAGTGGCATTAAATCTGAATGTTACTGAACGATGTGCTCTTAAAATGAATTGTTGCCTTCATTTGCTTAAGTATCACCAGCAATTTATGACTGATGAGGGTGAGAGCCTTCAGTTTATTGATACTTATGCCTCACTAATGTAATTTGGCTGTTAAGCGACAAGGAAAGAACAAACACAAGGATTTTTTAAATAAAAGTATAAAGAAGAGCAGTATTTTGTATATTGTGGATGTCATTCCCCTAGGATGTCCATCTGCGGACAAAAGAAGGCTTTCAAAGATGGTCAAGGGCCTAGTGGTCGCTTCTTTTACTGTTGGATTATTTAGGAAAGCATGTAGTTGATGGTGTGTTAGCCAGGGTACTTGAATGTCCCCTAATTTATCCTGTATTTCCTGTAGGAGTTCATTGTTTATGTAAAAGTCTGCTAAATGGTATAGGCCTTTGGTTTGCCATGTTTCTATGTGAAAGGTTTGAGCTGCATGATAGAATAACGGGTGATGAGCCAATGGTATTAGTGGGTATGGGATTGGTGACAACATACCTACTTTTTGTTTCCAGGGATGGATAGTGTCAATCTATTCAGTGTTGAGGGGAGTTTTCTCAGCTCCCCCTTCTGAGTGGGGGAGGTGCAAATATTTGGGGCTCATTCTTGACTTTTTGTATGAGAAAATGAATCACTGTAATTTTTTTCCTGACATTTACAGAGTTGGAATGGCGGAATCCAGATTGGAAGGGTTTGGAATAAGCAGGTTATTTTGGGGAGGACGATCATTTTAATCATGGCTATTCTATCTGAGAGAGTAAAGCTAGATTTATTCCATCTTCTCAGGTCTTTGTTCATTTGTTGCCAGAGAGGCTTGTGATTTTGGAGGTATAATTTGTTAAGGTTTCTGGTTATTTGTACCCCTATGTATCTAAACTCGGTACGGCAGAGCTTTATCTTTGTGATGTTGGTAAATTCTTTTTGGATATGAGAGGGAGTGTTGAAGCACATTGCCTCAAGTTCACCTCAAGGCCTGGCACCATTGCAAAAGGGTTGAGTTCTTCAGTCACAGTGGTTGCTGTTTTAATGGGGTCTGGTGCCATGATCATCAGGTCATCCGCAGAGTCCTTGTTTATATGTTTTGCCTTTTAATCCCACACCCTTGATATTAGGGGCTGCCTGGGGTCGAATCATTAAGGGTTCCATTGCCAGGATGAAAGGAGACAGCAGGCATCCTTGTTTCATGCCTCTTTGGATTGTGATGGTGGTGGAATCCATATTGTTGATTCTGCATTTAGCTGAGGCTTGGGAGTAAATTTGTCTGAGGGTTTGTAGTATGGAGGGACTGAAATTCATGCTAGTTAATACTGCTGGAAGGTATTTCCACTCTAAGCAATCAAAGACTTTGAGTATATCTAGGGACATAATTGTCGGTGGATTTTTAGTTATTTTGCTATGATTGATCAGATTCAGTAACTTCTTGATGAAATCCGTTATGTTGCAACCAGAGATGAAACCAGCTTGATCTGGGGCTATTAGTTTGTGTAGGAAGACTTTTTAGGCGTTTTGTCAGGATTTATGTGAGTATTTTGTAGTCCTGATTTATCAGTGAGGTTTGGCAGTATGATTCTACTTTGAGGCTATCTTTGAATGGTTTTGGGATGAGACTATTTTGGAGGAAGTCCAGGTTTTTGGGATGCGGGCCCCTTTTAGGATGTCATTAAATGAGTGAGTCATGTAGGGCACCATATAGAAAATTCTATACAGTGGTACCTTGGTTTTCAAACGTCTTGACATAGGTTATGATATAAACTACCCAATGGACTACAATGTGGCCCAAACCTCCCTTTAAATCCATCTCAGCCAAAAGAAGGGAATTCACTTTGAAACTTATCTATTGATGGCATCTGACATAAAGGAAACTGGTGTTAATACATCCAGGAACCTTACCAAAATGCTGGAGAGGTTGTACTTCTACAGGCACATATCTCCACATGTGGTGGGAATGTCCCCAAATCCAACCCTTTTGGACAGTTGCTTTCATAGAGAGTTATGTTCATAAAAGAGAAGAACCGTCGGAGCTGGGGGTGTTGTGCAGGGCCCCACAAATTGTGCTTCTTGCCCAAAGATGAGTGAGGTGGAAGCTATGATATTTGATGTTCAGGAGTCTGAAGAAAGAAAAGCATTTTAGGGAATGGTCACGATAAATGAGTGATGGAGAAGGGGAGCAGTTTTCAGAACACAATAAAAGTATCAGCTCTTGTAGAAATGAGGAAAGAAATATATAAATGAGATGTTGCCTAGGATGAATGCTCTTTTGTGGATGAATGGAACCTGCCCAGTATTAGAAACTCAGCTATATAAGCTAGGCTCTTAAACCAGTGTTACAGTTGCCAAAATGGAATGCTTAGTTGCCATTTTGGTGCAGTGTTTCAACCTAACTGCAACTGCTGTACATAAACCAACTGTGGTGCAGTGTTTCAACCTAACTGCAACTGATGTACATAAACCTGAAGTTGCTCTCTATTAACAACTTTAGACAACGGATCTGCAGGAATTTCATTTCCTGGCACGTAGGACACCTGAATGAGTTCTTTCCGAATGCACTCCCTTGCACAATGTAACTTTATCTGCAAGTACTTGGTTCTTTGCTTGCAACTCTCTGAAGCTAGCAAAGCCAAACAGGATCTGTTGTCTTGCTACACCTGTATAGGACATTTCACATTAACCCTGACGTCCTGAAACAGTTGCAACAACCATTCACAATTCATAAGTGAATATGACAGTGCATTGAGTTCAGCTTCACAAGAACTTAAGCTCACTGTTGTCTGCTTCTTGCACAGCCAGTCAAACAGACACTGGTTGTACATGTTGCACACTCCGGAAGTGCTCGTGCACCTGCAGATGGTGGAAACATCAGGTGCCATCCTGGTGCTGGGCATCTTTACTTGAGTGGCTGATAGCCAGGTGCAAAATACGCCTGCCCCCAGTGAATTTCGAACACTGAATCTGCCTATAAACAGCTGGCACAGTGACTTGGGAAGAAGAATCTCTTTAGAGATACCTTAGAGCCTCCAGCTCAGTGTTCTTCAACCTTGAGTCCAGTCTCCAGATGTTGTTGGACTATATCTTCCATCAACCCCAGCCACCTTAGACAGTTATCAAGGATGACGGGAGTTGTAGTCCAGCAACATCTGGGGACCCAAGGTTGATGAACACCACTGTAGTAGTTGTGGTCCGAAACATCTGCTGGAGGGCACTTGGTTGGTGAAGACTGCTTTAAAACAGATACATTCTAGTTTAATAATAATAATAATAATAATAATAATAATAATCCCCAACCTGTGATCCACTGAGAATTGTTTTTAATAAAAAAATAGTTTTTAAAATAATACTAAATGTTGAGAAAATTTCATAGACTCATAGAGTTGGAAGAGACCACAAGGGCCGTCCAGTCCAACCCCCTGCCAAGCAGGAAACACCATCAAAGCATTCTTGACATGTTCCTGTTAAGCCTCTGCTTAAAGACCTCCAAAGAAGGAGACTCCACCACACTCCTTGGTAGCAAATTCCACTGCCGAACAGCTCTTACTGTCAGGAAGTTCTTCCTAATGTTTAGGTGGAATCTTCTTTCTTTCTTTCTTTCTTTCTTTCTTTCTTTCTTTCTTTCTTTCTTTCTTTCTTTCTTTCTTTCTTTCTTAGACGCCTTAAGACGCAGAAGGAAAAGCAGTGTAACTTTCAGTGTGATAATTCCTGTCAAACAGACCAAGGTTACAGAGGGACAAAACAGCAGAACATTGTGAGATGTAAGAAATGTAGTGTTCCTCCTCCCCTTCTTTTTTTTTTAAATTAGCCTTGTTGTGTTCGACATGGGATCTCTTGGTCTGCGCTGCCCTCCTAGTGCAGTTCTCTGAAGATATGGTCCACAGGGAAGCAGTTCTTCCTGGCATTGCATCCCTGAAAAAATAGTGGGGGAGGGGGAGAGAGAGAACATTGGCAGGAAAATGTCTGCAAGAAGGTTAAAGAAAAGAATTTTCTGTGTGTAATCTCCTCTCTCCCAAGGCATTGCTATATATTGTGCTTCTGGGGTGAATCAAACTCTCAAGTGTGGTTTTTCTTAATTGTCAGCGTTGAAAAAAGGCTAGAATGCAAATTTAACAATTTAAGGCCTAACTCTGGGCCTTAAAAGTCCCTTGCAAAGAAGCCCACTTTTTATTTTAAAAATGGCTTATCTATTATTATTATTATTATTATTTCCATTTGCCTTGCTGGAAGTATGTGGGGAATGAGAATACAAAAAGCGTGTACAGGAACTAAATTAGGGTTAATTAGGAGGCCTCCCAAATAGCTAGTGCTTCATCAGCAGCAGAACAGCATGTAAATAAATTTAATTCTCTTCCCCCACCAATTGAACTCTTCTCGAGCTTAATTACAGCAGCAACTCCCCCCCCCACTTTTCATTAGTGGGAGACAGTCATTATTAGCTCTGTCTGGAAAATGGTATTATGAGCAATCCTGGTCCCCCACCTTTCCTGGGTGCCCTTTGAGGATGATAGGACTCGAGGAACTTTCCATCAGATACTAGAGCCCAATTAAGGATCCTTGGAAGAAATATGAGAAGCAGGGAGCACCCAGGCAAATAAAAATGTTACTAATGAAAATTCTGGTGAGACTTTATTTAATTACTTAAGCTGCTTCCCTTTTTGGTGTTTAGCCTCTCTCTGTTCCGTTACCATTAAAGAAAAGGTTGTGACTCTTGGACATAGTACTCTAGCTCAGTTCAAACAATCATCTAATCCTCCAGGAACAGGGAACTTGTGGCCCTGTGGATGCTGAACTCCAACACACACCGCCCATGACTACTGGACATGTTGTTGGGGGCTGATTGGAGTTGGAGTCCAAATCCAATAACATTTGGAGTGCCCACTGCTTCCCACATCTGGTCAGAATGATTGCCATGGCAGACTTCAGATTTGTGTGCTGTCTTTCCCTCCTCCCCTCTATCCTACCGTATGTAAGAGGGGGGAATTTCTGCTTTCATTTTACAGCAAACCATAGTTTGGGATAGTTTATGGATGCATGGAGCGGTGGTTTGTTTTAAGAGCATTTAGATAAAATAAGCCAGGATCAAACAGTTGTACTTTTCATACAAGGATCATTCTGGTGTAGTTCCTCTTGTTTTCTTTCTGACCACAAACCTAAGCTCCCAAGCAGAGTGACATGTGTATAAATGTTGGGTTAAATGAAGCGACAGCAACAGCAGAAATTGCGGCACCAACCATCTTCTCTGCCAGGCCCCTGAGCAGAACCGAGCACCACAAATATGAATTCCGACCCACCCCCTCTCAGCAGAGGAGGGCTAGATGTGTGTAGGACCCTTGGCCCTCCAGAAGTTGCTTAAACTCCCATCAGCCCCAGTAAAAATGACCAATGGTCAGGAATGATGGGAGTTGTAGTTCAGTACCATCCAGGGGGCCAAACGCTCCCCATACCCGGGCTAGATGATGAAGAGGGAACAATACAACTGTGCATGCCCATTTTTGGACTTTGAGTTTTGGGGTGGGAGTAGCGAAGTTGTGCATGTCACATAGCATGTCCAATCACGGCATGAACTCCCTTTGCCCCAAATGATAATTTTAGGTTGTTTAACCACAGGATCCAAATTTTTGGAAGCCAACAGTAACTGAAACCAACAAAGATGCAGAATTTAATAAACTACTTGTGGAAGGTGCCCCCCCCCATTTTTTTAAAAGAGATATTTGTCTACTCCATGCAAGTTCATTGAATTTGCACGTTAACAGCTCTTAAATGACTTTTAGGCAGATTCAGGTTTGACGTCAAGGTAATGATTTAAGCATAAATTGACCCTTGATGAGGGAACTGGAGTCTAAGGTTTAATGCATCCTTGCAATTTTCTGTTGCCTTTGGTGCCTTCCTCTGCCACACATAATTCTTTTGTAACAAGTGCCTTTTCAGAAGATGTATACTACTGACAGTTAATATAGAATTATTGCCCCTGAATGCATTTTTTTGTAATTACTTCCCAGAGATCTGTCTTTGTGTTTAGAAGACATTTCACACTTTAGTAGCATAAGTGTTTAGGGAGAGCATGAAGAGTTATTGCAAGCGGGCTCCTTTTGTGTGTATTTGCCTTTCTGTGGAAAATGACCCTAAGAAAATGTTAAAAGCTAATGAAAAAGTTGGTTTAGGAGTCATTGAGGAATGTGCTTGGCATGTTATACATGTCTGTTTGATTTTAAGTTTTTAATAAAGAACCTAAAAAAAAGTGCAGTAAAGGCACAAAGAAAATCTCCTTCCTAATTCTTAAGCAGTGAGAGTAGAGGAAAGAAAAGCTGATTAAAGATGACATGTTTCTTGTGATGAAAAAAAAAAAAACTTAATATGAGCACTCCTGTAGGAGATCCTGGCTATAATGGAAAATGAAATGATGCGCAGTTTGATCAGCGTGAAAAAATTAGCAGCATTCAATGACGGATTCTACTTACTTGTTAACTAAGTAGTACAAGTGGGACAAGCAACAAAATCAAGTAGTGTGGAGATCTGCTGCTCAGAGTTCCTGCCAATCAACCATGCCCCTTTCCAGGAGATTCCATTCCCTGCTAATTTTTCTGCCCCTGTCCCGCTTCCCACAGCCAGACAGTGTGCCTTGGCCACTGGGGATGCTTAATCCTCATTGGACTGTTCTAGGGACATTTTTGTTTTTGTTTTAATATGTTTTATTGATTTTCAAATTAGTTACAAAATCTACTAAACATTCCACCCCACACCCCACCCTGATGGAAGAGAACCTGAAGTTGTGATTCCGGAAGATGCCAAACACCAGAACTTGTAATAGAAAATTTTGTAAAATACCGGTATTTCAAGAAAAGAATCTGAATTGCATCTGCCTGATGGAGCTCTTACTTTATTGGTCTATTTTTTGGTCAGCGCTGTTGTCCATATTTTTTTTTGTTGCTACAGAGGAATATGTAAATGTTCCAGACTTTTCCAATTTGGCACTATAAGCTGATGTGCTGCTATGAAAAGGAAGGTGACTACAGTAGTTATTTGTCATGGAGATTTGCTTGTTCTTCCTGAAAAAGTGTCACATTGTACAGGTACATCTTATCTTGCAATGTGGCTTAATTCTTCAAATATCCTTTTCCAAAATTGGACACTTGGTTTTTAGCCCGAGGAGGTTTCGTATTTCTGTTACCTTCCAGGTAGAATAATAGAATTGTAGAGTTGGAAGGGACCCACGTAGTCCAGCCCCCAGCAATTCAGGAATATGCAGCTGTCCCATATGGGTATTGAACCTGCAACCTTAGTGTTGTCAGCACCACGCTGTAACCAACTGAATTATGTCCAGGGTACTCTTGAGTTAGGGGCTGTTATAGTTATGTAAGGATCAGTGCTCAGAGAATTGAATTTGCAATTAGCATACGGGACCATAGCTTAATTGCAAGACTGGAAAGGTGAGGAAAAGTTTTGTGTCTTCCCCCTCTCACACGGAGAAAATTGAAGCCACCTAGTCCCAGGTTCCACAGCATCTTCAGGTGGGGCTGGGAATGACCCATGTCTGGAATGCTGAAGAGCTTCTGCCAGTCAATGTGTATTGCCTACACAGGCTAGCAATGACTCTCTAGGGTTTAAGGCAGGAGATATTTCCACCCTTACCTGGAAATGCCGTTGGGGATTGAACCTGGAACCTTCTGCGTGCAAGGCAGTTTCTCTACCACTGAGCTATTGCCTATGGTCTGATTTGTTTGCCATAGCACCATTATCCTGCATGTTCCGCTATCAGAAGGCCACCTAAAAGGGTTCTGCATAGTAATCGTGTTTGTATTTTCCATCCTTCACTGATATGTTGTATATGCCACATGTATAGCCCTGGGTGCTCCCTGTGCCATTGGCTTGTGTTAATATTTCCAAGCAGACCTGCCCACCCCTGCCCTTCTTTCCTCCGCTGTGTTTGCTCTCCTCTTCCATCTGCCGTCAAAATCAGACAAATGACAGCTTGGAGAAGTTAGAATGGTCGCAGCGCTAGGAGGTCAGGAGGAGGTAACAATATACAATTTTCCGTGGTTCAAGGGTAGCCATATCCTACTGTTCTTCATTACAGTGCTGCAGTGAGATCAATTTTATTAAGTTGTAAGTCTTAGGAAGCCAACACCATTAACTACGTGCTGGACCAAATAATTCCCCCCCTCCCATGTTTGCGTATTACAGTTGTGTTCCTTCCCCCCTCCCTTTATAGAGGGAGAGAGTGGGGAAAGAAGGATTTTATGCATAGAAGCCTTAAGAGCCATTTCGTGCAAGATGGGAATAATTCCTGCATGGGAACATTGCATGCACATCCAATGTGTGAGAGAGATGTCCCTGCTGCAGATTGGACCTCAGAGGTGGCATGATGAATTGTTATTTGGATATATAGTTTATGGTGGGCTGTATGTTAGTAATTTGGGGGAAAGTCCATCGCCCAGTGGCAGAACCTCCTTTCATGAAGAAGGTCCTGAGTTCAATCCCCAATTGCACCCTCTAGGTTAGGGCTGGGAGAGACCCATCTGGAATCCCAGAGACCTGCTGCCAGTCAGTGTAAACTTTACTAAGGTAGATAGGCCCATTGGTCTGATTTAGTATAAGGCTGCTTCATATGTTCCTAATAGGTTTATATCCAACATTAGTGATATTCAGAAGTCGATCCAGTTAAAGTAATGGATGTAGCCAACTTATGTTCATTAATTTTAATTGACCATACCTCACTCCACTTACAGGCTCTATTGTAAGTGGCCACAAGAGAGGAGACACTTTTGGTGGTGGCACCCCAGCCTTCCCAGTGTCTGCAGTCTTTTTATTCACTCAGCTTTTAGACACCATTTTAAAATAACCTTGGCCCCTTGTGACTTATTATGATTTTAATCCACATGGTAAACTGACTATGTAGTCTCTGTTATAAGGAAAGAGCAGAGTTTTATTTTGACTATTTATTATTGTTTTTAGTGATTGTACAACATAGATTTAATATTGTCTCATTTGTAAGCTATTAAGGGAATCTTTACTGATGGACAGCCATGTAAATCTAATGAATAAGCAAAACATACAAACCCTCAAGGCAGGTAACAAAACAAAATAAAAGGACACATCCCAATATAATGTCATAATTTTAAACAAATACTGTATAATTACTCTTGAAAAAGAGAAAAGCAACAGAAAATCAGAAAAAATGACTTAATTTCTATACATAGTGAAACCAAAAGAATAATTGATAACCTAAACCAAAGGCCTGCCAAAATTAAAGAAATGTTCAGAGAATGGACAAACCTTAATAAATAGGGGGCATATTACGTTTCCTGGGGAAGGGAGATACATATTCTGGGTGCAACAGCCAAGAAGGCCCTTTTCCTTACACACATGCTGTACTTCTGCTGGTGGCAGGATGTACAAAAGGGGCATTTCTTCCTAACCACAGTGGGCAGACTGGTTTGTATAAAGCAGTGGGAGGCCAATGTGAGGGCCCTTCAGCTGTTGTGGTCTACAACTCCCATCAGCCTCAGCCAATGAGCCAGTGGCCAGGGGTGATGGGAATTGTAGCCCTCCAGTGTCTTGAGATCACCATGATTGCTACCCCTAGTTTAGAGAGGAATGCCCCTTTTAGGTAGCCTGGCACTAAGTCTAAACCAGTTGTCTGGCCCTGCCCTGATTGTGTTGAATGTCTTCCTGTTAACACCTTTTTGATCTCCAGGCCTATTGGGAAGGGGTCTTTGACATCTCACAGTCCCGGTTTCGAGCGTCTGCTACCACACAAACATTTCTAGTGGTCCCCCTGTGGTGGTTGTGGGAGATTTTGAGCAGGCTTGCAGCCTAACTTTAAAATGAAAAAATATCAACGAGCTATCTCAGAGGGGTGCTTAAATACGAATTGCAAAATACTCCGAGTGCTTTAGAAATGAATAACAAAAATAGGTCCCTTGGATGAATTTTCACCCAAACTTCTTTTCAGGTCTTCAGCAACATTCGGCTGCTCGTACGTTTTCCATTAGTGGCAGGGGCAGATTTGGATGGCAGTTCTTTAAATTAAATTTATATACTTGGACTCTTTTTATAGGTTTCAGCCTTATAAAACCAGCGAGTTGGCATCCTGATTTATTAACTATCAGCTCTACAGGACACACAGGTTTTAAAGAGATTGAATTGGCGTTAATGTCCGTGATTTGCATTTGGAATGCGAGGACTCTCAAAAGGTGCACCCAGTAAATATGACAAAATAGAAAGTGATAATTGGAATGCAGTCTTGGAGGAAAATGCGGACTTAACTGCGGCTTATTATTGTTATTATAATACAGATAGTACTACTACAGAGCCGTCTAGGTCTACGGCTTGCTTTCTTCCACTACTGTCTTCTTTTTATTTTTTTTACAAAAGTGAAAAAGGAGATCATAAAAAACAAGCATAAGACTGTGAAAATGGCACTTTGCTTGAATCAACACGAGTTCAGATGTAGGTGGTTACTTGAAAAAATGGAATTTATTTCCAAATCCTGTGACCGGCGCAAAGCTCAACAGCTAGATATTTTAATGGAAGGTTTCTGTGGCTAATGTGCTGGTATAGTGTAACAACTGCGGAATCTGAAAATGTGGTGTTGATTTAAACATTGAGAGATCTTATGATACACTGAAAGCTCATGCATTGATTTTTAATATTTCCATTTCTATCCAAAGGGTGTCACCCACTGTGATTACTCCCTAGAACACTATACAGTGTGTTTTTTTTGTCCCCTATTAGTAGATTGATGCTAGCTTGCTCAGTGCAGTGAATTTGTGAAATTTTGGTTTTCAGTGGCTTGAGTTAAAAGGAACCCCACCAATAGTTGCAACACTGGGTTAGCAGTTTTGTGTGTGAAATAAATTGTATTTCTTGGCCGAGTTCCAGTTTATCAGTGTTGGTCAATGTTAATTGTCTTTCCAGCCTCAGAGATGGGAGCCATTGATCCATGAGTTGTTTTCTTAAAGGGATTATACAAATGGCAAGCAATGTGCTAAAATCCTAATTTATAAATTGGAAATAATTCTCTCGACCATTAGCACCAGTTTAAGGGTTTCCCATGTTGACGTTCTAGAGAGCCGAGGATTTGTTTTGTGGGGTCTATTACGTGTACATGAACAGCCAGCTTCTAGGCTTTTGAGGTATTCGGGGCCCCTTGATCTGGAAACAAATACAGTGGTACCTCTGGATACGAACGGGATGCGTTCCGGAGCCCCGTACGCATCCAGAGCAGTACTTACCCTGAAGCTGCAAATCTGTGCATGTTCCCCGCACAATTTGGCACTTCTGTGCACATGCGTGACGTCATTCAGCGCATCCGCGAATCGCCGAACCCGTTCCGTTACTTCCAGGTTTGGCGCATACGTATCCCGTGTCATACGCAACCTGAAGCATACGTAACTAGAGGTATGACTGTAACACTTCCAAACTGTCTCCCAAATGCCTGGTGAGAATAATGGCATCATTAGGTGACAGGCTTTTGTTGGTCCCAGGTCCTCTACTGCTTTTCGAAGCCTTCCCGATCTGCATTTTTTTTTTAAGGTTAAGAAAAATATGAGCAGTTTAACTGTTGAACATCCTTGTTTTGAAGTCATCAATGTTTTCTAAAAACCAGGGGTGAGATACCAATCAAATAAGATCTTGCAAATAAGATCTTGCAAATAAGATCTTGTTGCCACCAACCTGGATGACTTTAAAAGAGAATTAGACAAATTCATGGAGGGGAGGACTATCAGTGGCCACCAGCCATGATGACTATGTTCTCCCTCTGCAGTTGGAGGCAGCAATGCTTCCAAATATCAGTTGATGGAAACAAAGGGAGGGCTCTTGTGCTCAGGTCCTGCTCACTGGTTTCCCACAGGCATCTTTTTGGCCATTTTGAGATCAGGGTGCTGGACTAGATATGCAATTGACCTGATCCAGCAGGCAACTCTTACGTTACTCGTGGTAGACAGGTCTGGGACCAGAATTGTGGGGTGGGTTGAGGCAAAGGTAAATGGGGCTACCCCTTTTCTTACTGTTTCTGCCACTCCTGTTTTTCCTCTGCCTGTGCTACCCACATGAATTAGGCCAAGTGCAATATGAAATTTCACCCAAGGCTACCTGTTCCTGGTTTAAAAGCTGGGCTATACAGAAGCTAGGTTGAATTTACAGATTGATGCTTCTAGCTATATGGATAGATGGCTGTACTCTGGGCCTGGGCCCAGCACTGCCTTTCTGCAGTTGATTTTATTATCCATTAGGTTCTTCTGCATGGAGGAACCAAAAGGATAATCCATTTGGTTTGGGGAAGGACCATAGCTCAATGGTGGAACAACCAGTTTGCATGCAGTAGGTCCCACCAGATTCAATCCTTGGCATCACCAGGTAGGGCTGGGAAAGACCCTTACCTTAAACCCTGGAGAGCTGCTACCAGTCAGTACAGTCATACCTCGGGTTGTGTTAGCTTTGGGCTTCATATTTTCAAATTAAGTACTCGGCGGACCCAGAAGTGTTTACTTCCGGCTTCCGCCACGCGTGCATGCACAGAAGCTTTCTGTGCGCTTTGCGCATGCGCAAAAGCGCCGCTCTGGATACGTACTTTTCGGGGTGCGAACGGCACCCCGGAATGGATCAGGTATGTATCCAGGGGTACCACTGTATAGGCAATGTTGAGCTCAATGGACCAGTGGTCTGATTCAGTTTAATGCAGCTTCCTACGTTCCTACAGACAGGGTTTTAGCGATAGTGATGGGGATTTCAGATTCACAGCTGCGCCATAAGGCTGCAGCACCATGGGGAGATCTTTTAGGTGGACATTTCCCCTTTTCATCTTAATCAGCCTGCAGGTATTCAGCAGTGTGGCTTTTCTTTGTCCTGTTTAGTAAGGTAGCTTTGGCTGTTTCAGAAAAGTGCCTTCAAATATACTTTGATTTCTCTCTTCATTTTACTGTTTAGTATTTGAGTGGTCATTATTTTCTGGCTGGTGGAGGGGAATTAAAGAGTTGAAAAATGGCATGTTAGCCTTATTAGTAGGCAGTAATTACACCTCGTCAGTTTTCAGTATATTGTAGAAATAATAATGGTTGGAATAATATCACTGACAATCAGCATTATTTTCTGTTAAGGGATGAAATAAGGAAGTAAAGCATGTGTTCTATTAGAACAAAAGCGAGGAAGGAATAAAAATCAAAATAGCTACTAAAGGCATCATTATGGTGTGCTACTTAGAGGCCATTTAGATATACACACCCCGTCAATGTAATCCACCCCCACTACTGTATAGACTGTCTCAGGTGCCCTCTTCGTAGTTCCTCTGCCCTCATAGGCTTGAAGTGGGGTGGCCTGGGAGACGGCATTCCCTGTGGCAGCTCCCACGTTGTGGAACTCCCTCCCACAGAGGTATATTTAGCACATTCACTATACAGCTCCCAGTGAATGATAAAGACGCACCTCTTTGCCCCGGCTTTTGACACTTGAGGTGCATATTTTTAGGACCCACCTTATTTTTTTGATTGTAAACTGTTCTAAACTTTTTTTTAACATTGTGTTTTAATATTGCAAACCGCCCTGGGACCTAAGGGTGGAGGGGTGAGTAGTAGCAGTAGTAGTGGTGGTAATAACGATGATGATGATGTAATTACTGTATTTTCAATAAACTGAAAGTGTGAGAGGGATCATAATGAAAGTGCCGTTATATGACTTGCTAACATAATCGAGTTGTTCCGTTTTTTGAAACTTCCATGCAATCCCAACTTACCGCAGCGTCTGTTCTTGCTGGCAGGAGGTCTTGGAGGGGAACTGGAGAATGATACGAGGGACAGCCGGGCTTTGGAAGAGAGGAACAGCATTACAAGCCAGGAAGAGAGAAATGAGGAAGATGAAGACATGGAGGACGAGTCAATTTACACCTGCGATAACTGTCAGCAGGACTTCGATTCGCTGGCAGACCTGACCGAACACAGGGCACACAACTGTCCTGGAGGTAATGTTAAACTAGCTTTACAATTCTGACAGGTGGTTAGCTGGGTAATTGGACATAGCAACAGCTTGAGGCCTCAAGTGAGATTAAAGAATTAATAATGTAATTTTACAGTTAATGTAATTTTATTGTGGTGCCTTGGGTAGTCTTTGTTCACTTCTTCTTAATAAAATTAAAATAAAAAAGCAACTTTGCTTTTCCAGTTGCAATTCTGACAGTAATTATATTAGATTATTAAAGGGGGAAAAACCCTTAGTGTTGTTTTATCTTTTTTATATAAGCAATAAAACTTCCAGACAGTTTGCCTGTGAAACTCCCTCACCTCCTCACTCCCTTCCCACAATTCTGCGTTAATTCAGTGGAATTATTTTAAGTGTCCAAAACGCTGGGGATAGATCCAGAGTGTTTTGAGCCACTCAAGTGAGTGCAATTATTTCTGAAGCAAGGCGTTGTTGGGAATAGGTGGTCAGGCCTTGAGAAAAGAATGGAAAAGAATGCTGGGCATTTAGTTCCCAGGAGCCTGGAAACTTTGGGGTAGCCATCTAGGAATTTAAAATAAGATTCACAGAAGTTGTGGAGAGGTTGTCAGCAAACTTATGCTTGCGAGACCTTTAACGTGAGGGCCCTTGGGACTTATTGTACTTCAGATATCAGCCCTTTTGAATCTGTTGCAACCTGGAATACCTGGAAAGGGTCATAGCTTAGTGGTAGAGCATCTCAGAAGGTCCGAGGCTCAATCCCCAGCATCTCCAGGTGGAGCCCCCATCTGAAATCCTGGAGAGCTGCTGCCAGTGAGTATAGACCAGGGGTCCCCAGACTACGGCCCGGGAGCCGGATGCGGCCCAATTAGCCTGCCAATCCGGCCCGCGACGACCCCCGCCGCCCGCCGCCCACTCTTATGGCGCGCAGCGCGGCAGCGCTCTTCCGGGTTGGGAAAAAAGCGCCGAAAATCCTTTGTGCGCATGCGTACGGGCCTCTCCCGACCCGGAAGAAGTCATTTCTGGTGCACTTCCGGGTCGGGGGAGGCCCACGCGCATGCGCACAATGGATTTTCGGCGCTTTCCCCACCCTGGAAGCGCGCCGCCACGCCAGTAAGCGCCCGTGCGCATGCGCACGGGCGCACACTCCCCCGCCCTCCGGCCCGCCGCGCGATCGGCGCGGTGGGAACCGGCCCAAACGCTGGTAAGTCTGGGGACCCCTGGTATAGACAGTGTTGAGCTAGGTGGACCAATGGTCTGACTTAGTATGAGGTAGCTTCTTACTTCCCTCTCAGAAGGGGAGGCAATTGACTTGCAAATGTTGACATGGCTCCATAGTCTTACCATTGTCACCAGCAGTCCTGAATAACCTGAGTGCAGAGTTTCTGGACAGCACTCTGGGGCCCTGTGTGTAACAGTGTCAGGGCACAGTGATTTGCTGGCTGAGGGCTAGTAAACTGAATTCTGAATGTCCTGTGGAAGAGTGGTTGAGGATATAGATCAGTTACTTGCTCTGGAGTTGGTTGTGCTCTTTCGGAAAGAACAGTTTTGAAATGCACCTTGTCCCTGGGGACGCAAGTGGCCTTGGTGGCTTTCTACCTGTTTCTGCTGGTATGTCAGCTACAGCTGTTCTTGCATAGGGATGGCTTGGCTAGGCTGGTCGATGCATTGTTAGCCTCGGGACTGAATTATTGCAATGCACTCTATGCAGGCCTGCCCTTATACTTGTTCCAGAAGTATATGGCTTGTGGCTGATGCTGAGGGAACTGCACTGTCTGCTGAGATGCAACTTAGCCAGGTTTAAGGTTCTGTGGCTAGTAAGTATACAATGCCTTAAAGAACTCATCGACCAGGACATCGCATTATTTCTCATGTCCCTGCCTGATCACTAGGGTTATCTGTGTGGTGCTGCATGCGCTGGAGGGTCACTCTGCGACTGTTTAAAGTAGAGCCTTTAGTGCAGAGACGCTTGCAGACCAGCGCCAACAATCTGTACTTTATGGTGCACACGGAAAGCATTTTTATTTCAGCAGGCCTTCCATGAAGGAAGAGCAAATTCACTGATAGGAATTGGTTCGCAGTACTTTATGAAAAATATTTTCAGCTGTGAGAAGATTAGAAGCTTCTGTTTTTGTTTAACCACAGTTTAGTGTGGCATCCAAACCCTAAATGGTGGTTAATCTTCACTAAGGTTAGTTGGAACAAGCCACCACCAGGGGGTGGTGCTAAAAGAATAAGCTTGAAAATCCATCAAAAGGATTGTCATTTCAGGGTAAGTATTTGTAAAAGGAGGTGCCAAATAGAAATTTTTGAAGCGAATATGCTGTGTAAAGCCTGGAAGTATTCCTCCCCTTCACCTACAGAATCTGGCTGGCCTCTCTCCCCCCCCTCTCTGTTTGTATGTATGCTGTGACTGTGTGTCTGTTTATTCCAACATGCCCCTCTCCGTTTTGTAAATGTGTTTGACAATAGGCAGTTTCTTTCGGGAGCTGTAAAGTAGTCCTTGTTCATGATGGGAGGCGTGTAGCTGCTGGCGCACTCACCCTTGATTAGGTGATGGTTGGGTTCATAGTGCTGGGAAGCATCTTGCCTTCTGGAGATGCAAGCAGAGGTGCACCAGCTGCTGCAGGAATACTTTGTACACATTAAGGAAAAGAACACATAAATGTTTTAGCACTCTGCCTCACTTGCCTATGCATGTGTTATGTCTGGGTAGAGCAAGCTCTACATAAAAAAAAAAACGGCAACTCTCAAAACCCAGGTACAGTCTTAACTTCTTGTGCATGGATTGGAAAATGGGTTGACAAGTTGTGTGTCTTAATTAGTGGCAATTTTAAGATTGCGAGTCTTTGCAAGATACTGGAACTCAGAACTATTCCCCACTTACTGCTAGATTTTGAATGGTAGACAATGTGCCCTGCAAAGATGCTATCTCCATCTATGTTTTTTGTTGGTAATCCCATGAGCTTTTTAAAGGTTTTTTTAAATAAAAAATAAAGATAACTAAATGAATGTGTGTGTGAGAGAGTGTATTGAAGATGGCCCCACCCACCTTTACAAACACACACACACTCATTTTACAGCTTTGTTACATAATCGGAAGTCAACAAAACCCAACAACTACAACTCCCCACTCTTGTTATAATATCAGTTCCTCCGTAATGATGGCAGAGATTTCTATAAATAGAAAAATATGTATTTAAACAAAATCCATTAAAACAGCATCAAAAATAAGGGGGGAGAAAATCAGCAGCAGAGTACCTGAAATCGAAAAACAGTGCACAGATACAAAATCTTCTCTCTAACCAAAGGTAGCACTTGATCTTGGTTACTTCACACAAAATGAACCTGCCTCTTCTTAGGGATCATTTGGGAAGCCCTTCTCTGAGCTCCTCCTCCTCCTGAGGTTAGACGAGAGTGCCCAGAGAAGGGGGAAATTTCTATGGCTCAAATATGGCTCATCTGTTTTACACACTGAAGGTCTAAGGTTCGATCTCTGCATCACCATTTGTAAGGTTCAGATAGCAAGTGATTGGAAAAACTCGTTCCAGAAACCCAAGAGAGCTGCTGCCAGTCAAAGCGGACAGTACTGGGCTAGAATGACAGTCTTACTTTTATAAGGCAGTTCCCTATCTTCCTATGTAACAGACCTTGTCCATGATGGTGCTCTGCCTTTCATGTGCCCTCCATAGGTAACATTTTACCAGCTACAACCATTGTTAGGCTCTTGTTCAATCCAGTTTTATTTGCCCAGGCATTTGAATTTTATTTGCCCAGGCATACCCTTACACAGTTAGAGTATTAGACACCGTGTTGATCTGTTTCATTTGCGGCTATGTTTTTGTTTTTTAGTTTCCAGTCCTCTCATCACTGGTGTATGTCTTGTGGTTGATATCTATTACTCTACATTTTTGTGGCTTGTAAGCTGATTTGAAGAATCAAGTTTGTGATAAAGCAGGATACTGAAATATAAATCGACTCCAGAGGCAACAAGATAATATGTGATAAAAGTGGTGACATGTTACACAAGTGGCCCCATGTGTTGGGCCACAGGGGCTCATACCCCGCCCCCCCAAAAGGAGGTGCTCAATTGCGTAACTTTGGCATGAATGGTTATGGCCCCCTGTGTGCTCATGTTTCATGCTCCTTATGTGGAGAACGGCACATGTCCATACTTTCCCCACCGCATCATGGGGATTTCAAGCCAACGTGTGAACCAGTTCCAAGTCTTCACAGCAAAAAGGGAGCAAGAGCTTTGGTACTGGGAGATCAAGAAACTTGAATAAAAGTCATATACAGTCGTACCTCGGGTTACGAACCGCTCGGGTTGCGAACAGTTCGGGTTATGAACTCCGCAAACCCGGAAGTGCTTTCGTCGCGTGTGTGTTCCGCACATGCGCAGAAGCGGCGTGCGCGGTTTGCGCATGCGCAAAGCGCGAAAACCACGGTTTGCGCATGCGCAAAAATGGCGCACGGTTTGCGACCTTTTCGGGTTACGAACTGCGACCCGGAACGGATCGTGTTCGTAACCCGAGGTACTACTGTATCTGAATTTCTGACACTATCTGTCTTATTTGCAGGTTCTTGTTTGACAGAGTTGAGTAAATAATGCGTAGTAGTTGAGTTAGCTTTCCATATTTCTATTTGATGCTGTTAAGCGTCTTGCATGGCTTCAGATCAATACTGGTATTTATTTGGGCTGATAATGTTGCATTTGCAGCTGATATAATATAACTAATGACTTCCTCAGGGATGCAGAAGTTTAGAAGACCCTGCAGCTTGGGAGCTGTGCAGGAACGTAGGCAAAAGCTCCCAAAGAATAGGATACACCATCTATTTCAGTGGAATCCCTTAGAAATTCATTATAGTGCAAGAACGTTAAAATATGTGTTGAAATCAGTTGCTTTGCCCTGGCATGAAGTTGGCAGCCATTTTAGCCTAACCCTTTTGAGCTCCTTGTGACTCTCCTTCACTCAGGGCTAAACCTCTGTTGGAAACTTTGGTTCTGTTCAGAAATGGGGCCCACACAACCAATCTAGTTTTTTCAGGTCTTACTGTAAAACTCTTAGCCTTATGATGCATAATGTTAATATGTGATTGTGGTACATAGAGGTTATGCTGGAGCACCCAAGCAATTAAGTTCATAAAAGTGATTAGCCCATAAGAAGTTTTACTAGTCCACATGGCCGTACATATTTATGTTGTTCATTTGCTGCACATTCATAGCTTAAATAGGGGATCAGGAAGGGAGAATTAATTGTTTAGCTCAAATGCAATCACTTCCTCTGCATTTCCTCCAGGTTACTGTTATATTATTGTGTAATGCTTGTATTATGTGTCCTGGGTACGCTCAGTCAAGGAAGGCACACGTGTGATAGTTAATTATTTATTGGCAAAAGCACACACTTACAACAATGCCCAAGGTGCTCTGGACACACACACACACACACACACACACACACACACACACACACACACACACACCTAGGTGGTTGTCCCTAGGTCTGTGCCTTGCTGAGCAGTTACAGCAACAGTGGGACCTCGCCTCTCTCCCACTTTTATGCAACCCTCATCTGATGGGGTGTGCGAGCGCAACCTAAGGCTTCGCCTAAATGGAAGTCGGCACTGCTATTTCCTCTCCAAGCCCCTCCTGGTTCTAGGAGACAGCAGGGCGGAAGATAGTGGGGATTTGATTGACCTGTCCCTCGCTTGAACAGTCTCTCCTTCCGACATGTCCTGTGTACCCATCTCCATTTCTGATGGCTCTGACCATTCTTCTTCCTCCCCCGGCGCCGCCAATCCCTGTAAATCGCTGGCCCCCTCTTCTGGGTCAGCTCCCTGGATCTTAAAAATAAAGTAAAATTTATGTTTTTTAAAGCTTAATG
The DNA here is from genome assembly GCF_963506605.1 of Zootoca vivipara. NCBI lineage: Eukaryota > Metazoa > Chordata > Lepidosauria > Squamata > Lacertidae > Zootoca > Zootoca vivipara. Next base: position 67,004,267 of record NC_083281.1, read on the forward strand.
TTTCAAAAATGTCCTAAGTGGCACCTAGTCTTACAAGGAAAAAACCAAGAACAAAAGCTCAGCCCAAAACAAAACAGCAAAGTTAAAAACCCATAGAAAAAAACTGAAAAGAGGAGGATTCAAACACATAAAGTAGGGTTGAATCTTATGGGTCAGGGAAAGCCTGGGCAACTGTGAGAGTAGCTGTAGGAATTTCTACCCCAAATGAAAATACCTACCCCAGACTAAAACGCCCGGGCATATACAGTGGTACAGCAGGTTACAAATGCTTCGGGTTACAAACACTTCTGGTTACAAACTTCACTAACCCGGAAGTAGTACCTCGGGTTGAGAACTTTGCCCCAGGATGAGAACGGAAATCGCACTGCGGCAGTGGGAGGCCCCATTAGCGAAAGCGTGCCTCAGGTTAAGAACGGTTTTGGGTTAAGAACGGACCTCTGGAATGAATTAAGTTTGTAACCCGAGGAGAAGGGGACGACAGAGGACAAGATGGTTGGGCAGTGTTCTCGAAGCTACGAACATGAGTTTGACCAAATTGCGGGAGGCAGTGCAAGACAGGAGTGCCTGGCATGCTATGGTCCATGGGGTCACGAAGAGTCGGACACGACTAAAGGACTAAACAACAACAACAACAACCGGAGGTACTATTGTATTATCAAAATCTCAAGTTTTTCCAAAAACCACCACACTCCTTTTCCTAGATACTTTGTCTCCCTTTCTGCTTTTCTCAGCTTGTAATTGTATCCATGCAAAACATAGTTTGAAGGCAACCTCGTTGCTTTAGATAGTTTATTTACATATACAAGTTATACCTGTTCTTTGTGCTGCTTATTCCAGGGAAACTACTGCCCCCTATTTCATACTCTTGTCTTGACCATTAAAAGGGGGTTCAAGTCCCCATATAGGAAATCCCCCCACTTATTATGAAAGGGTAGGCAGAGTTTACTCATTGACCACCTTCCTTGTGAGATCAAATCGTGACTTCATTTGGACTTTCTAACCCAGGCATCCCCAAACTGCAGCCCTCCAGATGTTTTGGCCTACAACTCCCATGATCCCTAGCTAACAGGACCAGTGGTCAGGGATGATGGGAATTGTAGTCCAAAACATCTGGAGGGCCGAAGTTTGGGGATGCCTGTTCTAACCTCTTCTCAAGCTGAGATATACACCATCATCACGTGACCCCTTCGCTCCTCTCTTTGTGTATGAATAGGGAATTGAGCCTAGCTTCAAGTTGTGTCTGGACCAGGAATGTATAGTTAATGACTTCTATGTGTCTTCAAATTCTGGCTTGTTTGTAAGCTATTAACCATAGTTTCTAGGTTTGGGAGGTAAAGGGAAGCTATGGTAAACCAAGGTACAGGGGTTGTCTGTGTGTGTGTGTGTGTGTGTTTTGTCATCTGATCATGACTGGACCATGGCCAATGCCCAAATTGCGGTTTAAGATTTATTTATTTACTTAATGTTTTTATTTCTACCTTTTCCTCAAGTTTGGATTCATGGTAGTTTCCAACATTTAAAAACATTATAAAATGCAAAGTAATGAAAATAAACTAGTTAAAAACAATAATTAAAATACACGAAAGCAACATGTTTAGAACCAGTAATTAAGATACAGTTTCCCACTGAACAGCAGCCCAGCGATCAGCATCACCTGCTCCTTAGTATTCAAAGCCCTCTTTGAACGGGAAGATCTTAGCCTGTTGGCAGAAGGATAACAAAGAGGGAGCCAGTCTAATCTCTCTTGGGAGTGAATTCCACAGTATATCGGAGCAGCCACAGAAAAGGTTCTTTCTTGCTCCAATAGTGGCACCAAGAGAAAGGTTCTTGCCCGAGGACCAGGGCAGGTTCACAAAGGGAGAGAAAATCTTTCAGGTAGTTCTGACTATAATGCAGGTTGCTGTATCAGACATAAGGGGCAACTGTACTTCAAGCTAATCAGAACTGGTGCATTAGCACCAATTTGAAGCTCCACCCTCTTTAAAATAAACAGGTTTGAGCAGTAGTTCAGACAGACTATAAAATCTAAGTTTATTATATTTTGCTTTTCAAAAACACCACAATTTCTTTGCACTTGCTGTTGTTGCCATTGCTGTATGTCACTAGCTTTATATGCCCTGTTTGATGCTGACTTGCATTTTGTTGTCTATAACAAACCTTTGGCTTAGCAAAATGTGTGCAAGGTGCTTTCCCCCACCTCCCAGAGTGGCAGACTGGGACAGGCTTTTAGCCTTTTTTATTTATTAAATGATAGGAAGAAGATAGTGTTCCCTCAATTCCAGATCAGATTTCTTTTGCTTCTTCTATCCACACCTATTTTCCCACCCACTGGGGAAGGGTGGCGGCTTGTAAATTTCTGCTTCTCTGGTTTCTCAGCTTGAGGATGGAGCACATTAGCACATCAATGAACTGGAATTATGAGGTTACAACTGGGGTCCCTGAGCATTTCATGAGGTCCTCTTCTGTTGTTGAGAACTTTACAGGTTGTCTGTTTCAAGCAGCAGCTGAGCTCATTGTGGAAATTGCCAGTGTGGAGGCGGCTGGTGCTTCTAAATTGCTGCATGGTAGATTTGATTATAACTAAAAATATTATTTCAGTAGTTAATTGTAGAATGCCTCGTTGCCTGATCACCAGGGTTTGTTTTCAGCTCATATATGTGCTCATATATGTGAAATTTTAAAGGTTTCTGTATGCACAGATTAAAAGAGTGGCAGTTGCCTTGCTACAGCACATACATAATGTTAATTCAGATGTTGGTCTATACAGAGGCCTATACATATATTACTTGGTGCAATTTAGCAGCATCTGACAGAAAGCAGGGAGGCCATTACTAAGTGTGCATGCACACGAAAGCTCATACCTATGACAAACTTAGTTGGTCTCTAAGGTGCTACTGGAAGGATTTTTTATTTAGCTTTTGAATGTTTTGTTCAGAGGGAAGGGCCTTTAGCTCAGTGATACAGCATCTGCTTTGTGTACAGAAAATTTCAGGTTGAACCCCTACCATCTCCAGGTAGGGCTGGGAGAGAGTCATGCCTGGAATCCTGGGGACCTGCTTGCCAATCAGTGCAGACATTACTGAGCTAGCAGTGATTTGAAATTAGCCAGGTGCCAAGCGTATTTTGCACCTGGCTATTGACCACTTGTGACCAAGTAAAGATGTCTGGGTGCCAGGATGGCACCTGACATCTCCACATGCCTGGGGATCATTGGATATTGACTGTTTTCACACACTAATGCCCCATCCTGTAGAATTCTATCAGTTATATTTTATCTGCATATTTGGCATGAATCTCAGGAACCAAAATGCTTTTTCTGTGCAGCCTGAACAGGAGCAGTCACCATTAAGAAAAAAGAGATCAGAATAGGCCAATATAGATATGTCCCTGGATCAAGTGAGTTTTCTTCTTTAGGTTCTTAAAACTCTTAACCTAGTTCAAGGTTGTCATCTGAACTAGCCAAATGTGCAACTATCAATCACAGTCAGTCCATCGTTTGCAAAATAAGAATTTAGGGCTGTCTTCCCCCAAAATGGAAACTAGATATTCTGTTTTGGTGACTGTGACTTTGGTTTAAGGCAGGCACCCCCAAACTGCAGCCCTCCAGATGTTTTGGCCTATAACTCCCATGATCCCTAGCTAACAGGACCAGTGGTCAGGGATGGTGGGAATTGTAGTCCAAAACATCTGGAGGGCCAAAGTCTGGGGATGCCTGGTTTAAGGAGCCATTTGGAGACTTGCTTATATATCTGAGTTTCTAACACTTTGAGCTAGATAGACCAATGTATTGACTTGGTACGAAGCCGTTTCCTGTGTCTATACTTAATTGCATGCTTGTTTTGCCTTTCCTCTGATGAGTTTGGGGGTGGGCTGTATGTAATCTACTGCCCATCCACCCCTTTTTTTGTTCATCACATGGGGTAGGTCAGGCACAGAAATTGTCATCCTGGCTGAGAGTGCAGTCCTAACCATGCCTACTCAGAAGTATTCAGTTGGACTTACTCCCAGTTAGGTAGGGCTAGAATTGCAACCCGAGAGAGGATTTGAACCCAGAGTCAGTCTGGTTCCACATGCTGCCATCGATAGGCCTGGCATCTATGGCATTTCTATTCAGTTTAGAGCTCCCTAAAGTCAGTGGTCATCACTGCACCTTTTGTTCCTGAATCCCAGAAGTTGGTTATGTGTTGTGCGGAGCAATACTTCCTTTGTTTGTCCTGTACCACTGGGATCTTGCCTTGCGCAAGGCGCACTGAAGCAGATCTGTGTTCCTGCGCGACTCTCAGGATGAAGTTCCCGGTGGATTGCAGCCTTAGTTTATACAGCTGTAGCTGTAATGACCTGCTGGTTCTGCTTTATTTTTCTTTGGCTGGGAGAGAGTGCTGTTTTATTTGACAGAATAAAGTCCCTCCCCCTTAACCTGGCTAAGGTTTTTGCTCTTTCTTTTTCTTCTCTCTCTCTCTCTCTCTCTCTCTCTTTTAAAAAATCCTCCCTTTTGCAGCAATGCAATCATTTTCCTCTTTCACAGTGATCTTTGCAGAGTGCATTAGATTTTACAGCTTAGTAACCTAGTAACACTGTCCCAAAGTTTGAGGAGAATCCTGCCTTACATTAAGCCAGTACTGGAGGAAAGTTCAGATGATCTCCGCCTCCCCAACGCACATTGAAAGAATGTGTGAAAGGGCAACACAGGATAAAACTCTCCCCGCATGTTGTTGTTGTTGTTGTTGTTGTTGTTGTTGTTGTTACCACCTGTCCTTTACCCTAAGGTCCCAGGATGGGGTTAGAACATTAAAACACAATATTAAAAGCCATTTAAAACAACTCACAAAAATAAACTGTGTCCTAAAAATAGAATTGTAGAGTTGGAAGAGCCCACAAGGACCATCTAGTCCAACCCCATGTAATGCAGGGATCTTTTGCGAAATGTGGAGCATGAACCCATGACCCCAGAGTCTCATGCTCTACCAACTGAGCTATCCAGCTGAAAGGTGCCTTTTCACTCCAAAGGGCCCGGCCTACCTCAGCAGTCTTTTGCTCCTACAGAGCATAGCTGTCAACTTTTGGATTTGAAAATAAGGGATCAGCAGCAGCCTCACCTGTCCTGGGGACAGTCTATGGTATATCTAACAATCCAGGATAGCAGCAGGAAACGGCGCTGGAATAAGGGAATTTCCAGCCAAAAAAGGGAAGGTTGACAGCTGTGGCTTGGAATAAGGGAGTTTCCTGCAAAAAGGGGGAGGGTTGACAGCTAGGCTACAGAGTGTTGTGAGATCTGTGAGGTTGTCTTCCAAACCTGGGGACGGGAAGGTGACCTCTTTGAGGCACTGATACCACAGGCTCATCTGGTGGACTTCCCTCTGGGGCTGTCCCTGTGTGCAGTTCTGCTTCTGACTCCTCAATCTCATCCCCTGGAGAAGGGGAATCTGATCCCAGTGATATGACTGCCGGGTGCCAGGCACAGGTGTGTGTGTGTGTGTGTGTGTGTGTGTGTGTGTGTGTGTGTGTGCTTCACATGCTCAGTGAATGCACTGAGGGAGGAGTGCATGTAGCTCCCTTTTACGCTATTGCCAAATGCTGGACATGTTGAGGAATAGGCCAGCAGGAGTGATCCTGCTCTCTCCACGTGTACACATTGTGGGGTGGGATTGTGTGCATATCCCTCAAGCGTGCCATAATCAAGTGTCAGCATCTGCACGTTCAAACCAGACCAGTGGTGTGGGCCTTCGGAAGATATTTGTTTCTTTTTGATCTGCATGGGGAGCTTGCTAGGCCAAGACCTTTCTCTGGTTTAAAATCTCCTGATGAATAGCTGAAGAGAAATAATGGGATTCAATAGTAGAGAGTTAACGGAATGCCAGGAACAGTGCCGTTATGCTTGATGATTAAGCACTTTGGTCTTGGCGCTCTCGGTCGATCTGAAAACGAAATACGTTCTGATTATTTTGTTTCCCCTCCATTATTGAGAGGACAGAAGTTCCGTCGCCTAATGGACTCCTCAAAAGCCTGTGTGTGTGTGTGTGTGTGTGTGTATCAAGGGCATTTGTGCATCTTTGTCGCTAAGTGCCCAAGAAGTTTTCCGGAGTCGGCGAGTACCAGAGAGATCCTGAACATGCGCTTCATGTATGCTTGGCAGCTATATCTTTATTCTAGGATGTAAGTCAATGTCATATTAGAATCACAGAATTGTAGAGTTGGAAGGGACTCAAGGTGTCATCTGTTCCAACCCCCTAGTATCAACATATGGCATCCTTGGATGTCTGCTAAGGGCCTAGCACCCCAGAGTTGTCTCTTGAGTTGGGCCAGCCTGTTGACCTAGGACGTTTGGCTTGAAATTACTAAGTGGCAATTGCGGGAAGTTAGGAAGTCAATATTTTGTAGCTTTCACCATTCCCCATAATGATGCTACATTGGGGCATTGTGGAAATGTCAAAATGGTGGATGACTTGCAGCCACCTACCACACTGACATTAAATCCACTGGGTGGGTGGAGACCCAAGCCATGCTGGATAGCACATTGCCTTGGGTCCTTTCTGACCTTGCACCTGCTTTATTCTGAACTTGTGGTGGATTTTAACTGAAAGCCACTTTGGGTCATAGAATCATAGAACTGTAGAGTTGGAAGGTCCACCAAGGGTCATCTAGTCCAACCCCCTGCAATGCAGGAACCACAGGTAAAGAATCCTCCTGTTTTAAAACCTCAAATGAAGGAGAGTTTGCCCCCTTCAGTGGTAGTCCGTTCCACTTTTGAACAGTTTTTGCCACCAGAAAGTTCTTCCTAATGTTTAGTCAGAATCTTCTTTCTTTTAATTGGAATCCATTGGTTTGGATCCTGCCCTCTGGAGCAGCAGAAAACAATCTTGCTCCATTTCCTTTTTATTTTTGAGGTGTTTCCCCCCCCCCAGTTTTACAGTCACCTCTTCTTTATATACAATAAATCTATTTGACTTCCCACCCAGTGTTTCATGACAGTTCTTTATACATCTTATTTAGTTGCATATACATTTGATCCTTCGCCCAATTTCCCACATTCTCTTAGCTTTCATATTGTCAACTGTTGGTCACAGAGTATACCCCCTACCTGGAATTTATATTTAAGGTCCTGTTTTTGTAAATATTCCCTAAGTACTCCCGCTCACTCCTTGTCAATTTGTCATCTTGGTTTCTTATTTTGGATGTCATACTGGCAAGCTCTGCGTATTCAATTAGTTTTCATGTCCATTGTTCTTTCAAGCTTGCTCCATTTCCTATGTGACAGCCCTTTAGATATTTGAAGGTGGCTATCCTGTCACCTCTCAGTCTCCTCCAAGCTGAACATACCCAGCTTCCTCAGTCATTCCTCATAAGGCTTGGTCTCCAGGTCCCTTGGTTGCCCTCCTCTGCACTTGCTCTAGCTTGCCAGTATCCTTGTTAAACTGTGGTCAGAACTGGGCACAGTACTCCAGGTGGGGTCTTACCAAAGCAGAATAGAGTAGTACTATTATTTCCCTTGATCTGGAATCTGAGTGTTGTTGATTTTGACCGAGGAGCAGGGTAATAATCAGGGTGGATTTGATTTAAATCAAACTGATTTAAATCACGATTTAAATCACGATTTAAATCACTAGTCAGTAAGCCTTGATTTAAATCATAGTTGATTTAAATCATAAAGACTAATTCTTGCTGGTATAACTTTATTATGCAAGTAGATTTTTAGAATAACAACTTTTCATATTAGTTTTTTTATCCCCAGTTTAATAGGTTAATCATTCATATTTGGACAACTTTACTGTTGTACTTAGGAAGGAGAAAAATAATCATTACCTTAATAATAACAATTTAAATAGATTTATTCAACTGAAACAATAACATTTCAGCAAATGTTATTTGCTTAAACAAACATCCATGTTTGTTAACTAATTTGGCTAAACAAAAACAAAATAGATATATTTTAAGAAACTTAGACTGTCAGCCCAGCCTACACATGAAAAACTTAAATACTGTCCACTCCAAACAATCAGAAAAATATTGTTTCTATTCTATTCACTGAACTTCTTGAAACTTAGCACTGAAGGGGTTGTTTCTGTATTCATAGGTTTGTAGAACAATATGATTAAGGTCTTTTTCTCAACTCTGTTCATGTTATAACATTTTTGCTGTGAAGAAGAGGCATGTGATCTCTGTTGAGTCAAATTCAGTTTTGAGAACTGCAAAAGTAAACCAAGCACCTGTGATAATATCTTGTAGGCAGAGAAACTGCCCAATAATCTTACAAAAACCTCTGGAAGAGGTGAATAGATTAATGGAATTTATTTACCCCCAAAATTAAACATATACAACCTTATACTACATAATTAAAAAACTAATCTTTATTTCATGATGGAATAACCTTTGGATGGTAATATGTTTTCCTCAAAAAGCATTTTATTTTAAAAAAATCCAATTTAAATCAAAAAAATCGATTTAAATCAAAAAAATCCAATTTAAATAAAAAAAATCCGATTTTTTTGATTTTTTTAAAAAAAATCATTGATTTTTATCCACCCTGGTAATAATAAAAAAGATTGACACAGACTTCCATGTTCACAAAGGCAGCAGACCTGTGAATGTCAGGTGTTTGCAAGGCTGTTGACTTCATGCTTTGCTGGTGAACTTCCCAAAGGTATCGAGTTGGCTGCTTTTGGTGAGTGAATGGTGGGGCTAGATGAAATGCTTTGGTCTCATCCAGTCGGCTTTTATTTATTTATTTTTTAAAAAGTAGCTACCACTTGGCTACTGATCATGTAAACTCAGCGACTCTCCTGCAATTACGCAAAAGTGGTTGAGTTTCCTGTACACAGACACAAGTATCATTCTCCTATTATGTGCAGCCTTAAAACAAAACAAAACAAAATGTATATATAAAAAATGTGTGTCAGGAAGCGTTCCTGCCTTCCTCTGAATTTCTGGCTAGGAAAAGCAGGAAAACATGGAAATTTTTGTAGTACACATTTGAATGCTCTCGTTGGAGCCTCATTAAACTTGGCTTGTTTGCAAACACAGCTGGCATGTGTCTCTCACTGAGCTTCAGGCTTGGGGAAGCCAGAATGCAGCCTCCCTCTGGTGCCAGCTGGCTTGGGGGAAGTGTGCCAGCACAGCTTGGTCTTCTCCACATAGCCAGTTCCGGGGCGGCTACCAATCGCGTTTCTTCAGATGTCCCCTAAGTCTGAATAACCCGGGGCATGTCCAGATGGCAAGAATTTTTCCAGAATGGGGAATGCTGTCTCGGTGTTAAGACTGTATGGCCCAGATGTGCAGGGGGTTGGGAGGTTTTTTTAGCACACGCTGGTCTTTGCGGGTCCCCACATCTGACTGAGACAGGAGAGGGACCAATGTAGGCTTTCTATCTTCTGCATAGCTAACTGCAGCCTGCTACTGTATAGGAAAGGGGCAGATCATGCAGCAGTGCTCATCCAGGAATGCACCATTTGAAACTGGAGGTGGAAGCTTTCAATATATAGATACTACATATTTGAGAGAAGGCTAGCCTGAAACTTTTCTCCTTTTTTTCCTAGTTGCCTTTGTGCAGAAATTTCCCCTCCTTTCTGGTGAATCTTCAGGAGTGTGTGGAGTGCCCTTTCTTGAGGAACCTAAGCAAAAGGCAGCAGTTATTTAAACCACCAGGGCTCCTATTGACTCCTCTGATCCAGCTAGCCTGTCTGGACTGGCAAGTTGCAGCACATCTTCCAGCCATTATCTGGAAGGATCAGGCTGGAAGGTCCCAGGGTTCAGTTGCTCTGATGATTAAAAGAACGAAGCAGTTTTATTGGCGACATCACGGAGGCTCAGACAGTGCTGTCCACAGCTGGTCTACTTCAAGCTTGGGAACCATGCCCTCACCCCCAAGTTAAACCCCAGAGAGGATTGAGTACTTTTCAGAATGGTAGCAGTGACATCTGTCTTCACAAGTATTTCCTTTGTCTTCATCCACTGCTTAACTGGTTGCTCCATTAATTGAAAGCAGTCTTATTTTAACCTCTCGTAATTACCAGCTCCACACCTCAACAACCTCTCCACTAACTCTATAATGTGAGCATGTTGCAATATTTCTTTAAAAAGCACTGCTTCCATGAATCTTGTTCTCACTCCAATTACAAATCCCGTAATTCCCATCTCCCTTGGTTCCCCCCTTCTTATTTCCAAACTCCTTGACCGTGATGACTAAAACAGCTGTCTAGATTTCTTTTCCAGTTCTGGCTTAAACCTTTTTCCCATCCAGGTTTCATTTCATAAATTCCACACAAGCAGATCTTGGCAATTTTTCTGTGTACTTCTTCTGGGCCTGCACTCACTAAATGGCCTTTATCTTCATTGAGTTTTATTGACAATGGTCTTTTTTAATTGTTTCAATATTATAATGGCACATAACTCATACAATAGCCCCTGACTGCCCTTATTTGGCAATGGGTGATTTTCCTCTTCCCGCTCCAGATGAGTGACAGGACATGAAGGAACTACAAAAAAATGGAGATTTCCTCTTCAGATGATGATATTATTATTATTATTATTATTATTATTATTATTATTATTATTATTACCCCGCCCATCTGGCTGGGTCTCCCCCACCACTCTGGGCGGCTTCAAACAAATATCAAAATACATTAAAATGTCACAGATTAAAAACTTCCCTAAACACGGCTGCCTTTAGGTGTTTTCTAAATGTCAGGTAGTTGTTTATCTCCTTGACCTCCGATGGGAGGGCGTTCCACAGGGTGGGCGCCACTACCGAGAAGGCCCTCTGCCTGGTTCCCTGTAGCTTTGCTTCTTGCAGTGAGGGAACCACCAGAAGGCCCTCGGCGCTGGATCTCTGTGTCCGGGCTGAGCAATGGGGGTGGAGACGCTCCTTCAGGTATATAGGACCGAGGTCCTCCTCCACATTATTTCATTTTATTCTCTCACCCAGTTTTCTGTTCACCCTCTAACAGCAAAGCATTGGGCAGTCCTTATTGAGTTGTTGAGGTTTCCCCCTGTGATGGCACCGGGCTGTAGTCTACACCTTTGGGGCACAGGGAGGTAAGCAAACCTGCCAAATCAACTCCTTCTTTTGTTAACCGCACAGTTGCCACCAACTGGTTATCTTTTTCGTTTTCTCTGGCTAGCTCTGCTAACCAGCACTTCAACCTTTTAAGTAGCCCAGCCTACTCCCTATACTGGGTAGAGTGGCATGGCATCTAAGTGTGGGGTGAATAACAAGGCTTCAGGCCATTCTCCCCCCCCCCGAAAGAAATAAACTGTATGTTTTAATAAGCTTTGTGAAAGTTTTTTTTAGGAAAAAAGTAATTTTACAGTTACGTTGTTTATCACAATTTTTTATTTGTTTTTATGGGTAACTACTCAAACACATCCAGCTATACCTATGCTAGATTGTATGCCTAACCAAGCCTGTACCAATCTTTGTAGCCCTCAGTTCAGCTTCTGTGTTCCTTTGTGGTCTTCGCCATGCCACTTTCTGCTGCAGTGTTCATCCATGCTTCCTAACACTTTTCAGCCATCCAGCTTTCTTAAAGCATTTCTGCCCTTTTTTCTCTCTAGCAGCTTTTTGCTTCTTAAAATTTCTGTTTCTACAACTTTTTCACTTCAATTCTTGCAACTAATTGCTTTTTCCAACTCGGTTTCTGTGCAAATTTGAGGAAGGATGCAGCTCAGTGGTGGAGCATCAACTTTGTATGTGGAATGTTCCAATTTAGTCCCCAGCATCTCCAGTTGGGGCTGGAAGTCACCCCTGTCTGAAATTTTGGAGAGTTGTTGCCAGTTATTGTAGGCAATCCTGAGTTAGATGGAGCAATAGTCTGACTTGGTGTAAGGTAGCTTTGCAACCTTTTAACCAATAAGAAAGTGGGTAGACTCCTGGTTAAGTTTGTGTTTCTTCTTAATTTCCAGGTTCCTAGGCTGAACCTTTGACATCCCCTGCTCAAAACACCCCCTATACTTTTGACTCTCCTGAATAGCTTTCCTGTGAACTTTTGACCTAAAGTAAAACCAACTAATTTTACAACTTATTTTTTACAACCAAAAACAAAACAGAAAATAATAATAATAATAATAATAATAATAATAATAATAATAATTTATTATTTGTACCCCACCCATCTGGCTGAGTCTGCCCAGCCACTCTGGGCGGCTCCCAATTGAGTATTAATACAATACAGCATTAAATATTAAAAACTTCCCTAAACAGGGCTGCCTTCAGATGTCTTTTAAAAATAGGATAGCTGCTTATTTCCTTGACATCTGATGGAAGGGTGTTCCACAGGGCAGGTGCCACTACTGAGAAGGCCCTCTGTCTGGTTCCCTGTAACCTCACTTCTTGCAATGAGGGAACCGCCAAAATAACTGAAAGTTACTCCACACACCTCTCAGGATTCTTTCCCCCACCTGAAAAAGATTATTTGCACTTTTGCAAACCTTGGGGTTCCCTGAGGTCTGCTGATACCAGCATGAATGGTACAGATTTGGCTCCATCTGCATTGACACACAGAGCCTTGGAAGTGGAACGATGAAGGACAAACTACGTTAGGCTGGAGATCTGGGACTGGGTTCCCCTGATATTGTTTTTACTTTTTGCGTATCCACAGGGAATCTGAATTTAATTGGTGAAGCGGAACTGGTGTGTCTGGGTGTGTGTTTAACCTTCTCCCCAATACCATTTTCCTGACTGAAGAGCTCCCCTGTGGTGCTGTTATACACGTAGGATACAAAAAAAAAGGCTTCAGTATTCTTTGTTGGGACTGAAAATGGTTTGGGGCGGGTGTGTGTGTGTGTGTGTTAAGTTTCAGATCAGGAAAATGATGTGTTGAGGGAGGAAAAATGTTAAACACCCCTCTCTTTGTGCCTCCGGTTTTGAATTCTCATTAAAGTGCACACATACCTGTTGAGAGAGCCAATCCCAGATCTCCATGTAATGTGTAACTTGGCTCTGAAGCAGCCTTTTTGCCTGAGCTAAAATTCTTAGGCGTAACCTTTTTACACCCAGAAGGTTTTATGAAAGGACCCGGTGCTCAGTGGTAAAAGCTTCCTTTGCATGCAAAAGATCACAGGTTCAATCCCTGGCATCTCCAAGAGGGACTGGAAAAGGGACCACCATCTGAAATTCTGGAGAGCTACTGCCAGTCAGTGCAGTCAAGTAATGAACTAGATGCACTGTGGGTCTGACTACGCTTAGAGAAGCCAGTGTGGTGTAGTGGTTAAGAGCAGTAGACTCGTAATCTGGGGAACCGGGTTCACGTCTCCGCTCTTCCACATGCAACTGCTGGGTGACCTTGGGCTAGTCACACTTCTCTGAAGTCTCTCAGCCTCACTCACCTCACAGAGTGTTTGTTGTGGGGGAGGAAGGGAAAGGAGAATGTTAGCTGCTTTGAGACTCCTTCGGGTAGTGATAAAGCGGGATATCAAATCCAATCTCCTCCTCCTCCTCCTCCTCCTCCTCCTCCTCCTCCTCCTCCTCCTCCTCCTCCTCCTCCTCCTCCTCCTCCTCCTCCTCCTCTTCTTCTTCTTCTTCTTCTTCTTCTTCTTCTTCTTCTTCTTCTTCTTCTTCTTCTTCTTCTTCTTCTTCTTCTTCTTCTTCTTCTTCATTTATCTTTAGACAAGGAGGTGGAATTACATGCCCATAGTGGAGGCCACTTTGCTGTATCTCTGCATGAGTCCTTGATCAGAGCATTTCTGCTGAATGGAAGGAGGCAAAGCCCCAAAGTATGACTTATCCAGTGATGGAGTAGGTGGCTGCCTATCTCTAAAATACGGGATGGACTTGTTCGTTCCTCCCAATGGAAAGGCACAGTAGTCTTGCCTCCCTCCCTCCACTGCAGGGTGAGTCTGCTACTCACATAGAGACATGGTGGCAGTCTCTGCTGCCAGTGGATGCTTTTAGGGTTCTGGTCTCACACAGCACACTGTTTTGGGATTTAATGACCTTATTCATTAATTTACTTTCAGAGCAGCTTTAGGATGCATGTCCCAAACCAAAGGCCCACTGGAAAGGGATCTTCTCCTCTCTTTATAGAGATTATTGTGGCTACCTTTCCTGCTTCTAAGCACCAGGGCATTTTTTCCAGTCAAGGGGGAAAATGTATTGGTACAACTGGGATGTGGGAGGAGCTGGGGACCCCTGCCATTTGCCCCAGTGAGCTGCTAATTGCACCTCTGTCATAACTATCACAATGCAGAGAACAAGACACCACATTTTCCATTCTCAAATGGCTCAGCAGCACCGAAACTTAGGTCCTTTCAACAAGACACATTGCAAATGCAAAAGGAGGCAAAGCAGGCTTTTTGTATCTTGCTTTATGTGGAGAACTTTTCCTAGAAGTTTCTAACAAAGGCTTACAACTCCACAAACACCATCCCTTTATTACTAGGGCATATAGAATACCTCCCTGCCCCTGTTTCATTTTGCAGACTTGATGGGTTGAAGTTGAGCAAGTTGGTGTGGGAGAAGAGGAAAAGTCTTTGGGTCTGAATGTATAGTATTTGATGAAATTGTGCTTCATATCTTTCAGCTCCTTTGACAACTGTAGCCATGATGATTTCAGGGTGTGTGAGTGTGTGCCTATCCATGTCATTAACTGACAGATGATTGGCTGAGCTCTTGGAATGAGTGGGCTCACATGGGAAAGATGCAGAAGAGAATATTCATGAACTTGTTACAGGGACAAGTAATAAAATCCTGTTTAATTAAAAGCCAACTGGAATAGGTGGGTCTTCAAAGCCTTTTATTTTTCTGACATCACAGTAGGAGCCAGTTGTACATCACTTGGAAGGGAGTTCCATAAACAAGGCTAATGCGTGCACTGAGAAGCAGTTGCCATGTAATATTGGTGGAAAGGGTGCTAGTAATGTTTGTTGTGTAACATGTGGAGCTGTTTTATACACTTGGGAGATTTGTTGTTTTGGAGTACTGGGCAATTTCTTAGTCTGCATTTTGTCAATCCATTTCACTGCGCACCTCAAGTCACTTTTATAGCATGTTTAGTGGTGCCGACTCTCTAATAAGTTTGTTTAGGATTACTGCAAAAAGCTGGAATGTTTGTTAATTCCCCTCTTCTCCCTGCGTAAATGAATGTTACTTGAGCAAGTAAACTCTTGTTTCCTCTTTACAAAGACTGTCCTAAGTGGATTTATCTAGTAGATTAATTTCTACTACTGTTTCTCTTATTTATTTTGCCGTTGCTTCTCAGTGTGGGATGGTTTGCGGAATTTGCAAGCCATCTCTTGCACTACAGTAAAGTTAGTGCACTTGTAAGGTGCGTGGATCATTGCCTTGACAGCATTTTGCTGCTGAAACTCTGTGTGTGTTCTGCCCAATAGTTGTTTGCATAAATGTTGAACATGAGAAGTTTTATCCTCCCGTTTGACGCTGTTTGCTCCTTTTGACAACTGGAGGACTTGGCTTCTGAAGTCTGCTGCATTCTAAATTCGTCCCTTGAAATACCGTTTTGTTTGCTGCCTTGCTAAGGAGAATGGCATGCATGAGTTAAAAAGGAAAGCATGGAGGTCAAGGAGCTCTGTGATTAGCCTCTTTGCCCATTTACGTTTATTTATGCTACATGTGGCTTTCCGTCTGTTGTCTATGCGGCTTCCAGAACCCATTGAAGGGTAGATGAATTGAAACACTTGTATGTAAAAGAGAAGAAAAATGCTAATCTTTTACATTTTTAAGATTGCTGTGGTTTCTTGAACCTTTCCTATCCAAACCTAGCACAGGAAAACAAATTTGGGACGGGTACAGATGAAATGCTCCCAATCCCTTAATGGCTGAAGAGTTGAGAGCAAGCAGTGGAACTACGCACTTCCTCATAGGGAACATAGGAATCTGCCTTATACCAGGGCAGACTGTCTCTATATGGCCTGATACTGCTTCCTCTGACTGGCAGCATCTTCCCAGAGTCTCAGGAACAGGAAAGTCTTTTCTGTCACCTTAAAAAAAAATCTCTTTTTCACAGCACTGAAACATTTTGTCTGGTCTTGCTGCATAGTGGCCCTTTTTTGGACAAAGTCCTTCCTTCCCGTATTAGCCTGGTTCTAGAAAGGTTTGCACTAACATTTTCAGATGCCAGTGCTATACTGCATTGTCTTCCATTGCCTTCAGTGCTGGCTCACCCAATAAGCAGACTAAGCACATGCTTAGGGCACCAACAAAATGGAGGCACCAAAAATAAAAATGAGAGAGAGAATGAGAGAATTTTTTTGAAAGAATTTCACACACACACACACACACACACACACACACACACACACACTTCCAAAGCATCAAAGTAGTCAACATGGGAAAAAATCGGACTTTGTTACACTCTACATACAACACGCTCATCCTCACTTTTTACTTTTTTCTTATTACTTTGCCCCACCTTTACCAGGGGGCTGCATCCTACTAATTTCGGTCTAAATAACACAAGAAAAACAGATCTGGTCATGCACTGCACATGATGTACATGCATGCACATTTCAGCATATGTGTAAGATTAGATAGATAGATAGATAGATAGATAGATAGATAGATATGGTTTAGTAATGTTTTTATTTTGAATTACATATGGGGTATATCATAATATTTTCAGGGCTCAGGGCCTCAAAAGGCCTTAATCTAGCCCTGAGTGCCCTGGAATTAGTGCACTGGAGCAGGACCCTGCATGCCTTTTTGGTGGCCAGGTGACTGATCTTGCAGCAATGGATAGATAGAATGGCTCCTCCATTTGCTTGTTTGTCCAGGGATCTTTCTTTAATCACAGCATAATGATACACACACATAGACACACATACCACTCTGAGATCTGGAACTGCTATCTAGAACAGGGGTCAGCAAACTTTTTCAGCAGGGGGCCGGTCCACTGTCCCTCAGACCTTGTGGGGGGCTGGACTATATTCTGAAAAAAAATATGAACGAATTCCTATGCCCCACAAATAACCCAGTGATGCATTTTAAATAAAAAGACACATTCTACTCATGTAAAATAATCAGGCAGGTCCCACAAATAACCCAGAGATGCATTTTAAATAAAAGGACACAGTCTACTCATGTAAAAACATGCTGATTCCCAGAACATCCGCGGGCCGGATTTAGAAGGCGATTGGGCCGCATCTGGCCCCCGGGCCTTAGTTTGGGGACCCCTGATCTAGAACAATTTGCATAGTCCAGGCATCCCCAAACTGTGGCCCTCCAGATGATTTGGCCTACAACTTCCATGATCCCTAGCTAACAGGACCAGTGGTCAGGGATGATGGGAATTGTAGTTCAAAACATCAGGAGGGCCGAAGTTTGGGGATGCCTGGCATGGTCTGTCCACTATATGGGCTCTGCTAGAGTCTATTCTCTCCTTTCCCTTCCTTTTTCGACCCATTCTCCTTCTATTTTTTCTTTTTTTTTACTCCTTTTAAAGCTTCGCTTCTATGGCATATTGGCTGATCTTCTTAATGGTACGAAGAATCAACATGCTGCTTTAAAAAAAATGTTCATGCTTGTTATATGCATTGCTACAAATATTCTCAAAAACCAATAAACCATGTCTCCTTTTAACTGGATAACGTTTTAATATAAAAAACCGGCAATCTTTTATCCTGCTATGTTTGCATGTTATTAATGGTATTTTAAGTGTTTTGTTCACATTGTATTGTTTTGTTCTCATTTTAATTTGCATTGTTATAAATACAAATTTGTTAGCTGCCCTGGAATCTGTTCGGGGAGGAAAGGCGGGGTAATAAATCTTTGGAAATAAAATGAAATGAATAAATTATTGCTGGCATATCCCCATGAAGGGAGCATGGGTTCCAGGAAGGCTAGTACTGTAAGGAACTCTGCCTGAGCTCTATAGAGTCATAGCCAGCCTTAGTGGAGGGTGCTGGACTAGGTGGGCTGGTGACCTGGCTCGGTTAAAAAGCAGCAGCAGCAGCAGCAGCTTAGATAGATAACTAAGCCTCCCTTCATTCATTTAGTACATTCTCTCCCACCACCAGTGTTAGAAACTGAGATATGAAAGCCAGGAGCTAAATAGCACCTTAAACTTATGTCTAGGCACGCTTTTTAAATAACAAGAATACAAAGCTAAATGAACTGCAGCTAAAATATTATGTTCACTTTTCACATGGTCTAGTCCTTCACCTGCCCACCCCCCTAATATTCTTAAGAGGGCCTCTTATCCGGCCTTCAGAGAGTAGCTGGAAGTGGGGAGGCAGAAAAAGGTCCTCCTTTCCTTCCACTCTGCAGTTTTGATCTGAAATCTTAGGCGCAGTACTGCGCCCAGAACCTGCTTGTGCAAATGAAATTCCCTGTCGCAAAATGCACCTGGAACAATGGGAGTTTCGAACACTGCCCACCACTCCAGGTAGGGGACATTATATCCTAGGGTCAATGCCGGCAATGCAAACTTTAACTCCATGTTAAGTCATGATGGATAAAACAGAATTGCAACCAATATTTGAATATACTTTTGCTCTCCATTCTTCATATGTTCTTCATATTTTGATACTTTTCTCATTGTTACTCATCTTCTCCATTTGAGGAATAGCTCTGTAGATCTCTCTCCCCTCCCCCTCCCCCCGGCCTCCAAAACTAAAACATCTGTCGGCATGGTCATTCCAGCTTGAGAGGCTCTTGGAGAATATCTAAGGAGTTTCATAACTCTTGGACCCATGCTTACACCAACACTGGTTGCAGTGCTGGAGATTTTATTCCCAAAGTGCTGTTTCCAGTTTCGTTTATATTATCTAGAGTTACCCCACTGCTGAAATCATTGGAGTCGAGAGAGATTGTTGGTCACGGCTATATTGAAACATCTGCTGCAAATTCGGCTGCAGTGGTGTCACAATATGAATTAAGAACAAGAACATGAGGGCGGTGGCCAGGGTCAGTCAGATACTTGAAGGAAGCCCACAAGCAAGAGCCCACTTGCGATCTCCAGCAATTGGCATTCCAAGGCATACTGCTTCCAATACTGGGTAAACAAACCACCATGTCCAGTAGCCACCAATGGCCTTGTTTTCCATGAATTTATCCAAGCTCCTTTTAAAGCATCCAAGTTCACCACTACATCTTGTAGTAGAGAATTCTGTTGTTTAACTATGTGCAGTGTGACAAAGTGCTTTCTTCCGTTAGTCCCGAATCTTCCAATATTCAGCTTGATTGGGTAGCCCCAGGTCCCAATATTATGAGGGTTGGAGGAAGACTTCTCTCTGTCCAGACTTCTCCACAACATGTCTATTTTTATATGCCTCTGTCATGACTTCTGCTACCTTTTTTCTAGACTAAAAAGTTCCAGATGTTTTCTTCATAGAGGAGTTGTTCCTACCCCATGATATTTTGGTTTCTCTTTTCTGAACATTTCCAACTCTGCAAAGGTCACTTTTTTTTTTTAGGTGTGGCAACCAGAACTGAATATAGTAGTTGCATCATGGATGTGCACAGTGGCATTTTATCATCCTCATATCCCTCCCTCCCTCCCTCCCTTTCCTAATGATCCCTAACATGGAATTCACCACACACTGGGCCGTCATTTTCACCCAGCTATCCACCACGACCCCAAGTTCTCATTCCTGATCAGTCACTTCTAGTTCAGACCACATTAACATATAAATGAAATTAGGATTACTATTTTCACCCCAGTACACATCCCTTCACACTTTTTCCATCTTTGAATCCCTATTGCCATTTTTATGCCCATTCAACTAACTTGGAGAGCTCTTCATGGCCTCTCCCCCCCCCCCACTTTGACAATTTGATATTGCCAGCGAACTTGCTCAATGGACTGGTCATTTATAAGTAAGCTAAATAAAACACAGATTCTAATAATGATCCTTGAGGACCCCTTCTTCCATCCTCCATTGTGAGTACTCTCCATTTCTTCCTCCTCTTCATGTTCTTTAATCGGTTACTGATCCATAAGGGGACCTGCCTCCCATAATTGGTGTGACTCTCCAGATAAAAGTGCTGCTATACAGTGGTACCTCTACTTACGAATTTAATGCGTTCCGAACACACATTTGTAAGTCAAAAAAATTTGTAAGTCGAATCCCATAGGAATGCATTGGGAGAAAAAATTCGTAAGTCGAAGCAACCCTATCTAAAAATTCGTAAGTAGAAAAAATTCTATCTAAATCGCATCCAAGATGGCGGACGGAGCTCCATTTGTAAGTAGAAAAATTCGTAAGTAGAGTTATTCGTAAGTAGAGGTACCACTGTACATGGAATGTATAGGCACCAGATAAAACAACAGTTTGGTCAACTTGCACATGTTTCTGTTGCATTCATTTTATTTTATTAAAAATATTTGTACAGTATACCACTCTTCAGCAAAACATTAGAAAGGATGCAAAAACTCCTATCCATTTGTGTGTGTGGGGGGTTTGTTTTTGTTTTGCCCTCCAACAAATATTTCACCCTTGTTCTTTTCTTGTGTTCCAGCTGACCTTGAGATTTGTGTTTACGTGTTCTTAGAACTTACGGGTGGGGGTGGGTGGAGAGTACTACTTCCATTCATACCCCTCCAGAATACCCCACTCCATTCTCCCTTCCACCCAGTTTTTTGCTCCTATCCTGCAACCATCAATATGCATTTTGTGGTCACTGAGCATGCTCAGTCTTCACTGAGCTGTTATTTTTTCTTAACATTTTGGGTAGTTCCCCAAAGCCTGCTGATGCCTCACTTTCATGCACAGATGGTCCTGTTTTAGGTACACAGCAAACCACACTGACCCCTGAGCTTTGGAAACAGAGCAAATGATTCAAAGATGCAGTGGCTTATGAGGTGGGGGAAAGAGAAGGTTATGTGTGGATGTGTGTTTTGATGTCACCTAATGGCTAATGTGAAACTAACATTGTGATCTTTACAACGCCTGAGATGTTGGCGAGCTGAGATCAACAGTTTCCTGTGCTCATGCTGGGCTGGCTTCTGATATTTCAGGTGGGGTTGTAGCTCATTGTTTTGATGACCTGGTTGCATACAGATGGTCCTGGTCATTGGCATCTCCAGAAAGGAATGGGAAAGATCTCTGTCTGAAGACTCTATGCTAGAGGAAGACCGTATGCTCCCAGGTAATGTAGACAATACTCAGCTAGGTCTGACTCAATATATGGCAGCTTGCAAAGTCTTCTCTCCTAGTGCTGTGGTTTGCTCCTTGCTTGGGAAGAAGAACCATCCGGTCAATATTGCATCTCATTTCTGTGAGTTAGTTGATGATGTGACCTTTAGAGAGGGCTGATTGGGATGCTCTGGGAGAGAGGTGTGGGGCAGGGTTGGTGAACATTTGCTCTCTGGATGTTGCTCAACTACATCATCCCTGACCATTGGCTATGCTGACTGGAGCTGGTGGCAGTTATAATCCAAGAACATCTAGAGGACCACAGGCTCCCCATCCCATAGCAAGGGGGCTATGACAGTGGTTTCTAACATCAAATGTGAATACTGTGGCAAGAGGAAAAAAATACTCCTTTCTTGTTGCTAGAACTTTAGGGCAACCCACCGAAATTGTTAGCTAGTGGGTTCAGAACTGACAGAGGGAAGAAGCACAGTTTCACACAATGGATGATAAACTTGTGGCTAGGATGGGGAAGTGTGGCTCTCCAGATGTTGGACTACACTGCTATCAACACTGATTATTGGCTGCCTTGGGATGATAGGAGTTGTAGCCCAGCCAGAAGGACCATAGGTTCCCCATCTCTGGCTTAGGAGCTTCTTGACTACAAGATGATCACTTGCGTGGGCAGTTTTAAAAGGAAGAAAAAGGATAAATCTGGAAAGGGAAGGTTCTGTCCATGACTACTATGACAGCACACCAAACCCTTCATCTGCAGAGGCAGAAAACTTTTGAATACCAGATTATGAGGGTGAACAAGAGGAGAAAACCATCACTACGCATACACACACCCTAAAATCTGCCTGGTTGGGATTTTTTTTTAAAAAAAGATTTGTGTTTATTGCGAGCGGAAGTGTGGCAAGTCCATAAATGTGGCTGTAGAATCAAGGCTGTATGAAATGCATTGGCTGGTGAGGCTTAACAGGTTAGCTTTTCTCCTGATAATGCTCCTATCAGACAGCCTTATAAGCATTTCTCTGGGAATTATTGAAAAGTTGTCTGTATGTTTTTTCTCTCTCTCTCCCTCTCAGAACAGGAAGAGTGGACCAAATGTTGTCGGTCCATGGGGTGTTACCCGGGAGCAACTTGGCTTTTCAAAACAAGTTTGTGTCTACTTTGTTTGCTGTCTTCTGCATGGAAGCTGGACTGATGACCTATAACCACCCCTGGCCTCTGAGAAAGAGGGCAGCCATCCAGCAAAACAACTCCCTTCTATGCTCCTCAGGCACAATCTGCCTGGCTTGCCTCTCTCAGACTACTCACTACTGATTTCTGCTCTTCCCAATTCACAATATGTACCAAGGAAGGTACTTTCTCGTCTTGTTGTTGTGCCCCCAGAGCCTTCGGGGAAATTTCTCTGAGTCCCAGCTTCTTTTGAGGGCTCCCTGACAAGCTTTAGTGAGGGCTTATGGGGAAAGGGGATCTGATAGCAGCTTTTGTAGTGTGAGCTTGAGGTGTGGAAACTGGGAGGGACATCTTGACTAATGGGCGTACAAGAATTGCTTCCCTGGAGTCCAAAATGCCCTGGTCATCTTGCTTATTCCATGGCTAGAGGCATTCCCCAGTTCAAAAATATGTACGTTCTGGAACCAGTTTACCAGGGAGTTATTGTATTCAGCAGTTTTGCAGCTCTTTACATAGGTACAAATTTGGAGCCATATACGCATTAAAGTTATAGATTGCATTAATATAATTGCAAGGAAAAAGATGCACCAAATACACACCTATCTCTCTCAGTGTGGTGGGAAATAAACACAACTCCATACTGGGGAAGATACGAGATTGGTATCTTACATATTGAAATATGCTTCTAACTGTTATGGTAGCCAAATGGTTTGGGACACTTTGTTGTGGATTGGGTCTCACCTAGTTTTGGGCTGCATAGATGCCTTAATTTATCATGTTTTGTATGGCCCTTGGTAATACAGTGGTACCTCGGTTTACAAACACAATTGGTTCCAGAAGTCCGTACTTAACCTGAAGCGAACTTTCCCATTGAAAGTAATGGAAAATGGATTAATCCATTCCAGACGGTCCGTGGAGTACTTAACCTGAAGTGAACTTTCCCATTGAAAGTAATGGAAAGTGGATTAATCTGTTCCAGACAAGTCCGCGGAGTACTCATCCTGAAGCGTACTTAACCCAAGGTATGAGTGTAATTTGTTCCGGAAGTCCGTACTTAACCTGAAGTGTACTTAACCTGAAGCGAACTTTCCCATTGAAAGTAATGGAAAGTGGATTAATCTGATCCAGATGGGTCCGCGGAGTACTTAAACTGAAAATACTCAAACCGAGGCGTACTTAAACCAAGGTATGACTGTAGAGGAGGCATGGAGGTCCTCTCCAACAGTGAATGTTACCAGAGGGAAGTCGACTTTCCATCGTATTTCCCAGGATGAACTTCTCCAACAGTGAGAGAGTGGAATAATGCTGGCTTTTGAAATAAAAACATAAATAAATACAAAGAAGACTATAACCTGGTATTGTCTCCTTATGAGGAATCTACCTATAGACCTGAAGAGGCTGTAGGTTCAGCCCTGCCATGAGAGAGAGAAAGCGAAAGAGTGAAGCAGGTGATAGATTTCAAGTGCCATTAAAGAGCAGTAAACTGTCTTTTTTATTTTTCTGCTGTATGAGTGGCTTTCGTTGGGATTTTCTGCCTCACTTGACAAAGTAAATTGAGCCAACCCTTGGGAGTTTGTGGCCAGCCAGGACTGAACTGTTTTAAAGCACCTCTAGAATAGCCACCATGACAATCTTTTGGTCATGTGACCACAATCCGAGGTAGGGTATTTTTATTTTTATTTAAGTAACACATGGGCCAGTGATCTCTTGTCCAGGGTGGATAGAGTGTATTTTGTGTGTTTTACTTCTTACAAATTGGGATTAGGCATAACCCTTTTAGTTAGGCTATAGGAGTTAAAATGCCATTCTGAGGTGTTGGTACCAAAAACATGGCTGTGTCAGAAGGATCCCTTGTGAAACCCAGGATACCTTTTTTAAAAAGTACCATTTCGGTTCCCTTGGTGAAATGTAGAGCTTAATTTGGGTCAGGCTTTTCAAATCCCTCCCCTCAGAACCTGATTTCTTTTGTCTTTCTTTCTTTCTTTCTTTCTTTCTTTCTTTCTTTCTTTCTTTCTTTCTTTCTTTCTTTCTTTTTTTCTTTCTTTCTTTTCAAATAATTTTTATTGATTTTATACCGCTTACACACACACACACACATACAACATAAAGCAGAGAAAAAAGAAAACAAAAAAGAAAGAAAAGAAAAAAAAAGAAAAAAGACTCCAATATCAAATCTCATTCTTAACATTGCGGACTTCCTCGCATCTCCCTCTTGAGTTCATTTTTTATAACTAAATTTTGCAGTTTCCAAATATCATCCATACTTTCTTAAAATCTCTTAATTCTACATCATATCTTATAACTTAAACATTAATACTTAAACATTTATCATTACAAAAATCTTATTCACTT